>NW_022985560.1:100913-281757 GCF_010093815.1 Pseudovirgaria hyperparasitica
AGTTTATATAGATCTATATAGATCTTTATATTTTCTTTTAGCTTTCTTAATTTTATCTTTCTTTAATAATAACTTCTTTAATCTCTTTAGTAATCTATACTAATCTATACTAATCGGCACCGACTTTTAATATCTATTTCTCTTAGTAAATTATTTTTCTAAGTCTCTTTTTTAGTTAAATTTTTTAAAGTTCTAAGTTTAAACTTTCTAAGGAAGTTCCTTAATTTCTTAGAATATTTTAAAGATCTATATCTCTTTTACCTTCTTTCTTTTAGACGGCCATTCTTAGCGCTAAATTATACTAAAAAATATTAAATTACTATACTTTAGTATAATTCTCTACGATTCCGCGGCTTCCTTTACTAATTACTACTTATATACTAATATTACTACTTTACTAATATTTATTATAGGTTCCTAAGTATCTTTATTAGAATTATATCCTTTCTAATAAATCTTATATAGCTACGTACTATCTTTGGCGTGTTACTAGCTAAGTATCTACTTAACTTTATAGATATCTATACCTTCTTATATAACTACTTTATATAGTATCTATTTAGAATAATCTAGTAACGATAAGGTATGAAATAGCTTAAGAAGTATAATATAGAATATATTATATATCTTTAATATAGAAGGGAGTTATAACTTATACGCCTAGTTATTAATTATATAAGTAATCTTATATAGATCTACTATTATATAGTTAAGCTTCTTCTTTAGCCTAATATTATAAATATTCTTACTATTTAGTAAAACTTCATCCCTAATATTAAAGATTATAGGTTTTCTACCCTTATTATAGTACGATTTACTATAATTCGTAGTATCTTATAGTAACTTTATAATACTTCTTTATATTTAGAATAGTTCTATAGTAATTTCTATTACTTTAACGTTAGGTCGTTCTACTTTAAACTAAGTCCCTAAGAACTACGCATTATAGTTCTAACTAAAGTTTACTTTAAATAGACTTACGTAGGTTAACGTATATCGGCTATTATTATACGGGAATTCCGCGATATAGACTAACCTTACCTAGTTATTCTACTTATAGTTATAATAAAAAAGAACTTCTTACACCCTAACGGACTAAACTAGTTAATTTAGGGTAAAACAGCGATTTACATACATTAAACGATAGAGTATACCGAGTATAATAACCTCCGATACACGTGCGTACGTGCAGCGTATAATACGCGACGATACTAACATGTAGAGATACTATATATATACGCTCGAAGACTCTTCGATAACATAAGTATAGACTATATCTAATAAACGCCGACACGCTAACCCCCTTTTATTAGTTAAGGGCTACCCTTAACTAATAACCATAGCGGCCTTAGGCATCGTAATACCCCGGCATACACCGGATATGCCCCTACTAGTACGGTAGAAACGGCCATATAGCGACATTAATATAGATAGCTAGATACCTATCTAAAATATAGGAACTAACTAAGGGTGCGAAGCGCTATAGATAACCTAGACTAAGAGGACCCTAAGAGGGGAGACCCTCCTAGATAAAATTAAATACTAGGTAACACGTGTAGAGAGGGACGCCGAGGAGGGAAAGAAGACCCTTCTTTATATATTCCGGGACCTTATCCGGAACCTAAGAGGAACTACGGAGGAAGAAAGGAAGTCGCTATAAGAGGAACCTAGTAGTAGGCTCGACCGAATAGAAGCCAGCCTACGGAGAATCTAGGAAGAGCTATTCTAAGGTAAGCGCCCTAACACGTAGGCTTAGATTATAGTAACACCCGGAGCTACCGCACTAAGGACCACTAGGACTATAGATAGAGTATATAGTATACGTGTTATAATCTAGAATAAGAACACGCTAGCGTAGGTCTAACGGGTATCCCTAAAGGAAATTATAAATAAGATTAATAAATAGAAAGGAATGTGGTCGAGCGTCGTGGCTACTAAAGTTACGCTAGGTAGGGTAGTACTTACTACTATAACGAATACTACGTAGTAAAACATCTTACGAGATCCGAACGCGATAGGTAGTATCTTCCCTAGCGCGTCTATTAGGGTAGCTATATACCCGATTATAGTACACGTAGTACCCATACGGGGATAGGCTATCGGAGCGGAGGATATTACGCGTATAGAATAATCTAACACGCGAAAATACCTAGGGATTAAGATTATAAAAGCGTGGTAGAAGAACCTATAGGCGATTAAGACGACGGCGAAAAAATACTCTACTATAATTATAGAGCTCCGAGACCCCGCCCTTATATAATATATTATATAGGAGGGATTCCTAATAGAAGGAGAGCTCCTTATGGCCGAGCCATGGGATAGGGCATAGGTAATAATATAGTGCTTTAACTATTAAGGGTATAGATATACTATATAAAGGTACTTATAGAAGACTAAGTGCGGATAGTACCGTAGAGACCACGCCATCTAGAAGTGCCCTTATGAACCGCGAGGAGACGGACTAAGAAATAGGGACATAGCATAGTATTTAAACTACGACGGGAAATACCCGTTATAGTCGTTAACGTACATAAAACGTAAATAGATTATAGAATATATTCGCACGATAAAAGCGAGAGGCGCGAGATAGTTATAGAATATAACACCTACCACGAGCCCTTTCTTTATAACACCCCTAACCTCCCCTCCGGAAGGTAGTTAGGCGGGATAGTAGACTATCCCGAAGACGATAGGACGACTAAAAGGTATAGTTAAAGCCGCTACCGCGTGAGGATAGTCGCGCCTCTAAGGAATAAGTATATAGATATATATACTCCCTAGTATCTAATAAGGGACTAGAATATACTCCGAATTATATAGATAAACATATAATATAAAAGAGAGAACTAGGCGACGCTCCTTAAAGAGACCGGGGCTATAATACTCGCTATCTAGGAACCCTATAAACACTACTAGACGAGTAAACCAACCACACACCCCAGATACCACACTATACACCCTCTAGGACTAGAAAGATAAGTTCTCTTCCACATTTATAGATTAATACTACTCTTATTATAGTCGTATACCGAGCGCGATAACCTTAGGATAATACTATACCTATAAATAGATATAGGCCCCCTATATATATATAACATATATAACTAATAATATATACTTATACTAGACGAGATACTCGAGGGTACCATAGAACTAGGGTAACATATCCTCCTAGGAGACTTTAACCTCCACCACCGATAGTAGAGAGGCCTAGCCGTGGTTAGAGAAGAACTTAGAGTAAGGGAACTACACACCCGCTACCACGACTTCCTATACCTACTCACACCTATAGAATAAGTTATATAGAAAAAACATAAATAGAACGAAGACGGGTCTATGCTTAACCTTACCTTCGCTATAGAGTATATTAGTTACCGGATCTAATACTACCGCCTAGGCTAGGTATAGACGGATTCCGACCACGAATACATGGAAACTATAATAAACGTGTATACCCCGAATAAATAACGGGGATAATAGATATAGAAGGACACTAACTAGGAAAAGTATCTAAAGGACCTAGAATCGGCGATTCTAGATCCCTCTATAGTTAATGTATCTAACGACCTAGCCATAGACTAGGCCGTATAGACACTCCTATAAATATACTAGAATACGAGAAATAAACACGTACTATACTAAATATACCGGTCCCCGGAAGTAAAGGGGATTCCTTAAGTACGGGAAAGTAGATAAGACGCCCGAAGGCTATATAGACGCGTATACTATATAAGAACACCCGAGTTATAGAAAGAATAGAAGGAAGTAATATAATAACGCGATAAAGTTCTCCGTAACGAAAGGCGTAAATAGTAGCGTATAATTACTAGTTAATAGACACGATACGTAATAGGGCTATAGCGCATGGCGAAATAGGCCAAGGGCGTAGACACTCCGACACCCCCGCCACTTATACCTCCCCTAATATATTAGGGGAGAACATACTCTACGGGCCTTAAGAAAACTAAGGCCCTACGGGAGGCTATATTCTCTCTCCCGGAACTAGTAGACCTATTAGACGTTCACGGCGCCGAATATCTACACGTAGTAGATATCCCTAAAGAAGTTACGGAGGAGGATATACTTAATATTATTAAGATACTCCTAAATAATAAAGCACCCGGACTAGATAGAATTCTAAATCGATGCCTAAAAAGTACTATAAAAGTGACCCTACCGCTTATTACTCGTATATTCTAAGTATACGTCACGTAGGGGTACCACCCCTAGAGCTTCCGAGTCGCCTATACTATTATACTCCCGAAGCTAGAAAAGAGCCCTAACTCTCTAAAGGAATAGAGACTAATCGCCCTTCTCTCCTACCTAGATAAGATACTAGAGGCTACGATAGCGAAGAAGATAAGCACCGCGGCATAGGAATATAATCTCCTCTCTCCGAACTAGAAGGTAAAGGTAGATAGCTCCCTAATAATAGCTATCTAATATATTATTAAAGTCGTCTAGGCCGCATAGAAATAGAGACGGGTAGTATCGCTCCTCTCCCTCGATATGGCCGGAGCGTTTAATAAGGTAAACTATATAAGACTTATTTATAACCTCCGGATAAGACGAATACCAGAATAGATTACACGCTTTATATAGTTATTCCTTATAGGAAGAACAACTTAGATATATATCCCTAGGTACTAGAGCGAATATAAAGAGACGGTATACGGCATCCTATAAGGGAGCACTATCTCTCTAATCCTATTCCTCTTCTTTATAGTAGACCTTCTTTAAGGAATAAAGTATATAGAGGTAGTCGGATACGCCGATAATATATATCTTCTAGCCATTAATAATAATACTAACCGAACGTGTAGACGACTAGAATAGGACTATAAGAGGTACCTCTAGTAGGTAAAACGCCATAGAGTAAAGTTCGCCCTAGAGAAATACTAGCTTATGCACTTCATTAATCGTTAAGAGAAATAGATAACTAGGGAAGGCGAACGACGCCTCTAAATCGACGTATTTAATGAACTACTAGTATAAAGCATACGCGTGCTCGGAGTCATACTAGATAGTAAGCTTAAATAGGGACTATAAGTAGCATACGCCGTCTCTAGGGCCCTCTAGATAGAAGCCGCTATACGACGGATTATAGCCTCTATATAGAGAACTACCCGGGATAAGGCACGCTAGCTATATATATCTATAGTACGACCCGCCTTCACGTACGGATATAAGTGCTAGTACACGGCCCTTATATAGACTAGGCGAATAAAGCTCGAATCCATATAGAACCGTATACTCTATCTCATATTAGGCGTATATAAAGCTACTAATACGGTACTACTACGACGCGAGATAGACGTTATAAGTATATATAACTTCTACTAGATATAGAGGGTGGTATACTTTACTAAATAATAAGTATAGAAACGTATAGAAAATGTAGAATATACTTTCGCCGCGCTACGTGTACGAATTAGTATATATTACCGCGTACTCCTATATATAGGCCGGAATTAAATACGGTATAGATGCTTAATAGAAGCCGACTCTAGCTAAGTAGTATAAGAAGTCCGAGATAACCCGGACGCTCTTCTAGACTAGTAGAGCCTTTAAGAACTCGTGAAAAACATACGGTTATAGACTTAAGATAAGTAGAAAGAGGCACTCCGTGCCTACTAGACCTTCTAGTAGGATAGGTACCTAGAGTAGATTCGAGGGCCATAGAAGGAACCGAGTAAATAGATGTATAAAGGGCTAACGAAAGCCTAAGCATCTATACTTATCTAAGCCCGAACGGGCGCCATGGGACTCCTATACTACATCTATAAGAGAGGCGTTCCTAATACCTCTCTATGGTATAAGGCGTACGGCCGGAGAGGTATAATACGCCACTATCTAGCTATATACCCTAACCTCTATATATAACGGTAATGGCTTATCCACGTTACGAAGACTTTAGATATCGTATAATAGCTTAATAAGTACTCTAAGGACGTCTCCCGATAGATACTTATATATCTACTACTCCTCTAGTACTAGTAGACCCGGAAATATATACTAGAAGAGACCCGGTATACGCCGGTAGTAACCCGATATATACCGGAAGAACCCCAGGAGAACCCCGATTATTAGTTAAGGGCAGCCCTTAACTAATAACCTCCGCATCTACACGTGCTACCTAAGAGTAAAATAATAGTAATATAGGCTATAGGCTAATAGGTGTACCCTATAGCTATATACTTAAGACAAAATAGAGGTTTAATGAGATATAGTTATAGACATAAGGAAGTTTTTCCCTATAGGGTTTCTTCTTATATAGTGGCTTAGACTAGAGGAGGCATAGGCCTATAGAGTACTACTCTACCTAGTTATATAATATTATTATTATTATTATTATAGTTATAATATATACGTAAATACGCCTCGACTATCTAATTCTACCGCTCTATCTATCTATCTATTTATAGATAGAACGTAGTACTAAGTTTCCGCTTAATTCCTAGTATATAGTAGAAATCCTTCTAAAATTTAGATATTATCTATAGACCTCTATCTAAAACTATACTATTTAGTATACTATAGAGCCGGACTATGTTACGGAGTAGTATATCTATAAGATCTAGTACTTAGATTGTCTTTCTTATAGGGATATAGTATAATATCTTTATAAATCTATCTAGAACTATAAGTAAACTATTATAAATATATCTAGAATACTTACTTAGGGGTAGATCTATAATAAAATCTATAGATAATTCCTTCTATACCTCCTTTAGTATAGGTAATAGTCTTAATTTACTATATAGAAAGTATCTATATACTTTCGTATACTAGTAAACGTTATACGTTTTTATATAGTCTTTTATATATTTATAAAGACCTAGCTAGTTATACGTCCTTCGGATTAAATCGACCGTCCTTATAATACTAAAGTACTCTACTAACGCGTAATTATACTATTCCCTTAAAATATCGATTTATAAGCTGTCTTCTAGTACGTAGAGTCGGCCTTAGATATAAGAATAGGGTTATTGGATAGTAGTATAGTTAGATAGAACAATGGGGTGTATTCTATCATAGAACGAATTACTACCGAACCCTTTCGGTAGGAATCCGAGAGTATATATATAAAGGGACGCCGATCTATCTAGTACGTGACTGTTTACCGCCCTTTACGTCACCTCCTATCCCTGTTAGCTAAGGTACGTGTAGGTTAGGTCCTACCTAAGGCTAAGTCCTAACATTAGAAGTAGATCGCGTCTAATTATTATTTCTACCTTAATAACTATAGCGGATCTATAGTACTTCCTTTTATACTTATAACTTTCTTTACTAATATATTGGAATTCTAGATAGATTTAATTAAGTCTTTAAGGGTTTTCTTAGTTTCTTAGACGTTTATTTAGATTACTTAATACCCGCTCTAATTCCCACAGAGAATCACCGAAAGTATCCTAGCTTCTAGCATTCTATTAGATAACTAGTCTTATAGTATCTAAAGTATAGTATAGTCTAACTTATACCAACTATCTACGTCATTCTATAACAATTTCTTATAATCTTTACACCACGATAGAGGATTAGCTTTATTCTCTCTTCTAGCTTTATATAAGATTTTAAAGTTAAATATTAATATCTACTTAGCCTAATATACTTATTAGTAATTAAGAACCTTAGTTAATATAAAGTAACGTAGATTTATATAATCTAATAATAATTTAATCTAATATATAGAGCCTTCTAAATAATATCGCTATTACTTAAAACTCTTAATAATTATAAGTAGTTTCTAGTCGTACGTGTTATAACGCGTCTCTATATCCGCTATTTTATAGAAAAAGAAAGCGACTAGATACTATTATACCTTATCTTTCGTATCTTTATACGGTTAACTAATAATTCTAGTAATTATAAATTCTAACGTGTTAGTTTTAATCTAAATATACTTCTTAGAATTAAAATACCTAAGAATCGGCGTAGTTATAAAGTAATTCTTTAATGATTAGAACGTATCTCGCGCTTCTAGTATTAACTATATCCTAACTAACTTAGCTTTATACTATACTCGCCTATCTATAGAGATTTTACTACTATTCTCTATAAGTTTATTAAGCGGCGCCGTAATTCGTAAGAAGTCTATAATAAATTTATAATAATAGTTTATAAAACCTATAAATATTCTAATTTAACGTATAGTAGTAGGTTCTAGCTATTCTATAATGGTCTTTATACGCTCCGGCTCTATTTTTAGACCGCTATATATTATAATAAAGCTAAGAAACCTAACTTCTTATTAGTAAAACTCACATTTAGATAATTTTACATAGAGTTTATACTACCTTAGATAATTTAGTACCAATTTTATATATTCTTTATAATTCTATATACTATCAGAGTAAATTAGTATATTATTAAGATAAACTACATAAATCACGTTAAGTAATCCTACAAGTATAGTATTAATATATTCTTAAAACGCTTCTAGCGTATTTATTAGCCCGAATAGTATAATAGTATACTTAAAATAACTATATCTAGTCCGAAATGCGGTTTTCTACTTATCTCTATAATAAATTTAAAGCCGGTAATATATATCTTATAAATCTAGCTTTATAAAGTACTTTACCTTTATTAATTAGTCTAAAGATTTACTAACTAGCGGTAATAGATAACGATTCTTCTTAGTTACTATATTTAGTATCTAATAGTTAACGTATAGACGTAAACTTCTCTCTTTCTTTTTTATAAAGAGAATAGATATACTAGCTAATAATATACTATAATATATCTAGCCTCTTCCGAGGTATTCTTTAATATATTTATAAAGAACTTTAAGTTCTAGTCTTAAAAGTAGGTAAAGTAGGCTATAAGGGACGTCTACTCCCTCTTCGAGCTTAATCTTTAGCTTATATAGCCTGTAATTAGGGAGAAGTAATATATCTCCTACTAAAAACATATCCGCATACTATGAATATACGTTAGATAGCGTGTCTTTACTCTAATTATTACTATTATTCTTATCTTTATCGATAATTAATAAGGACGTAAGATAGATTAGTAATAATCGGGTCCGTATAGCGAGGTTCTATACCTTCTTACTAATAGTTATAACTTACTAGTATAATTTACTATAGTATTATTAGAACGTTAATATCTCCTTCTAAAAATTAAGAATAGAGTTTAGGTATCTAAGCTAAGGTATCCCTAGAATTATATTCTATTAGCTAATATTAGCCACGATAAATTTATTAGATATCTACTATTTTATTATCTTTAAGTTATGAACTTCGTAATTCGTTATAGCTTTATCTAAAATTCTAACTTTATATCTATTAACTACGATAGTTTAGCTAACTTTACTAAGATTATATAATAATCTATACTCCTTTACGAGAATCGATAAAATATAGTTATCTTCTATACTAGTATCTATAAGAGCCTATATAGTTTTATTACTATTTACTATAGGTAATAAAACTTTTAGTAATATTAGGTCTTTACTTACTAGAAGGCGCTACGACTCCTTCTAAGTATATATAATTTAGCTAAGAACGCGGTTAGGTCTCGTATACTAGCCTATTCTTTTTTTAGATTCTTATAGTTAGGTAAAATATATTCTATTTCTCTATACTTATAGTAACGAAGTATACTATAATTCTACTATTTTATAATAGACGTTATATTTAAGTCTATACCTTATCCTTTTCCACGTTAAGAAGTACCACCTTAATTATTTTAGTATCCTCTTAACGCGTTTCTACCCCAATTTACACTCTTCTAGTACTAATCACAGTAAGGTTACTCTTAATCGAATATATTCAATCAACCTTATTTCTAACCCGTATAGGGTTCGTCAGTTTTACCTAGAGAGCCACGTTCCTTAAGGATACAGTAGTATTTATTAGCTTTCTTCTCTAATTTATATAGATAGTTAAAACTTAATAATACTATTTCTAGTCTTTTATAGATTAACGGAAGTAGTACTTCGCGAAACTAGAATATATAAATATTTTCCTATAGCGTAGGGATATTATTCTATAGGTTTTAGAGGTATTATAGTAGTTAAGTAGATATCTAGTTCGGTTATTATACTATACTTCTTAACTTAGATAGTACCTTTCTTTTACGTTCTCTATCTGTTCCGAGGGTATTTAGTATAAATATAGCTAAATATTTCTAGGTTATCGTAGATAGTAGCTATACTTCCTTCTATCTATTCTATTAATTACGGGATTATAAGTCTAGATATCGTTCTATAAACGAAATATATTATACTTTAGTAGAAAAGAGTAGAGGGTTATTAAGGAAGTACTTTTTATAGTCTCTCTTCTAGTCTTTCTACTCCTTTTAGTTCTTCCCTATAAATATAGTCGGGTCTTTAGATTTTGGTATATCTAGGGAAGAAGTAGAGTAAATCGGTAACGAAGCGGCCGGGTATATAGTAGATTATTATAACTCTAATAGTAGGTAAACTAATTCCGCCTAAATTAGTATAGAAAGTCGTCTATCTACTATCGTTCGGCGTAGTTCTTTAAGAGACTCCTTAAGTTCTCGTCTCTTTATAAGGAGTTTCGCGTATTCTATCTATTCTTTAAGAGTTTAAATCTCTTAAGCCTAATTCGTAATATATTTCTAAAGTTTAGTAATAGTTTATTATAATACCTTACGTGGCTCCGCTATAACTTATTATCTAGCTTTATATTATTAGAAGTTACTTAGCGTCTCTACTATTTCTTTATCTAAAAGCTCTATAATTTAGTCTAATATTTCTACTTCTTAGTTAGAAACGGCTAGGATTAATACTAATTATAGAGAATCTCTATTATTTAATATAGTATTACTTATCCCTATAGTAGATCGTGTTAACCTTCTTAGTTCTAGTTAGACTATCTTAACTATAGTACTATATAGAGAGTAATTTAAATATAAGAATAGAGTTATTAGAGAGTAGTATAGTTAGATAGAATAATAGGGTATATTCTATTATAGAACGAATTACTACTAAACCCTTTTAGTAGAAATCTAAGAGTATATATATAAAGGGACGCTGATCTATCTAGTACGTAACTATTTACCGCCCTTTACATTACCTTCTAACCCTATTAGCTAAGGTACGTGTAGATCGGGTTCTATCTAAGGCTAAGTTCTAACATTAAGGGCCGTGTTATTATTCTAGAGCTTATTCTTCTCTTTAATATTAGCTAAATCTCCGTAAACTAGAGTAGAGTTATTAATATTACTAGGTATCTTACTTAGTAAGGCTAGAGAGTCGCTTAATAAGGGTATAGACTTAGCTATAGAGGGCGCTAGTAGTATATTTTTACGCCTTGTCGCTATCTTCATAGCCCTTAATATCTTATCTATACTATTTTAGAGCGCCTTTAACGTAGATATACGTGGCTATAGTCTAGAAGGTAGTAGTAGAGGTTCTATTAAGTTATTCTATCTAAATTATATATCTCTACGTAACTTAGAAGGTATAATAGATAACGTAAAATAGTTAAAAAGATACTAATATATAGCTAATATCATATAATACTAATATATAATAGGTATTTTAATAGTTATATAAGTATTCATTAATAATGTCGTAAAATGTTAATTATATATAAAAACGCGTGTTGGTGACATAGCGCAGCATCAGGCGCCAAGCTTTCCCATGCAACTATGGATATACGGATCACCCGTCAAGCGCCCGTGCGCAAGCTTGTCAATGTCCTGTCCTCAGGGCTATGCGAAATAACATAGCAGCGATTTCTGCGACATCGTTCGGCATGAAGTATCAAATACCTAATCGCAGTAACAATCACTTTTTGTAACGCTCCTACCCATCACGTTCACCCTTTTCTTCCTACCTACCTTAAGCAACATTGGAACACAACCTCTCCGCCATTCTTGTAACCCGCTCCAGCCCGATTTTGTTCACCACGTAGCCATATTGGGCGCCAGCCCTGCACATCTTCCTAGACTGCCATCTTCCTGGAGCGCAAGATGTCGAATATAGTCGAACAGGACAAAATCCACGACTTTATCGCTATCACATGTGCGACCAGTCAAGAAGCCTTAGATCACCTCCAGGTATGCTAGAAGCTCTGACTGGAAGAAAAAATGACTGACTACATCTGCCACAGGCGTCGAACCATGATCTCGAGCGTGCGGTTGATATGTTCTACAGTGGCACACTCCAGCAGTCGGTCAGTAGGAGTGGCTCTCTAGCTTCCCATAGAGCTAGGATTGACGTGTACCAGCAATACAAGTCAACCGCAGACGTGTCTGGTTATGACGACACAGCATTCTCCTCAGATCGATATGGTCACTCGACACAGGATGGAAACATTCCCGGTACGTGCCGGTGATGAATGCATTCTTTGGGCTACAGTGGACTTCTATCTCACAAAAGATCTTCAGCCTTTCAGATCGACTCTGTGGACGACGCAGGTATGGGATATACTAGTACCGCTCCAACGAGACCACCATCTCGTGTTAGCCATCGCTCTGTCGACTCGGCGATGCACATGGTTCCTTCATCATCAGGTGTGTTGGCAGATCCGAGAAAGGTCATGGTCGAAGGCAGGCTGAAGATTTCATAGGGTGTGGCTCTACAATGGGTATATCGGGTCAGGAAAGTGGAGTCCTTGGTGGTAATATTGCTCCATACTTTGGGCCTCCTACCAAAAATCATTATGACACCAATCAATGGGCGTTGACAATTGCGGGACCTACAGTTTCCGAGGCCATCCCGGACGTAGAGATCAAATCAAGAAAGCGCGAAGACGATGAGCCAGCATTCATCAAGCCATTGGCTTCCGGCGATTATCTACCAGCTCTTTTCACGATCCTCGCAAATATTCCCATGGTCCGCAATGCCCTAATATGTCCGGCCTCTGTAGAACAGAATTACGGACATGACGCGAATTGGTGGAGTGGCGCTACGATACACAACAATGGACCGACTCTGGTCGAAGAGGATTCTCCACGCAAAGCTGCCGCCGACTTCATACGAGAGACGCAAAGACTAGTCGCATTTCTAGATGGGACGGATCGTTCCTACGGAAGTATAGACGCCCTCGTGCGACTAGATGCCATGCAGAACCCTAATAACCTGTTCGGTACCTCTGTCTCTGAATCTGAGTCATTGATGGCAAAGTTCCTTGTGGTCTGGGGATCCTCTGTGTCTTTGGTAGCGCCTGACGAAGCGTTCCCGCACCTGTTGTATTCCAGGGTAGTTGCCCCGGATATTGACCAGAACGTATGGTGCATGAACCTTCAGACGTCAGATGAGTTCCCAAGGAGTGGTGTGCAGACTCTATACGATATATTAGACGAAATTGTGTTTGGAGCGGATGAACCAGGTGACCAACCAGGAGAAGAAGCCTTTGCGTCCATAAGTACAGCGGCCGAAACTCTTGTGTTCAAAATTGAGGAATCAATATCAAGCACAAAAGGGTTAAGCATGGACATCCCTGAACACATATATATGGACAGGTATCTAGAAAGTAACTTGGATGCTACCGCGCACATGCGACGCGAGATGATGTCGCACAAGGATCAATTCAGGAAGCTAGATCAACATGTGGAGAGCCTTCACAGCTACCACAGCTCTAAGTCTGGGAAAACGCATAGGCCACTTGATCTGTTGACCGCAGCCATGCAGGCGTTTCGAAGACCAACCGACCTAGAAAAGGAAGTATATGTAGAGGAGAATAAGTCATCAGGACAGTTGGAGCATCTCCCGATTTCAGAGACAGAACATCTATCAATCACCAATCAGTTGCAGGAACGTCACAGGCGGATCGAGCACCGAATAGAATGCAAGTTCTTTAGGGTTTTTGGTGCTATATCACAGGTGCTAAATAAGCTACAGATTTGAAAGCACGTAGATCCGAAATGGTTGAGGCCTTCAACGACATGTCCGATTTATTGAAAGATCTCTGTGAAGATCCCAAAAGGTCACCGAGCGCCCTTTATCACCTTCGAGGTGTAGCCACACAGCCAACTATCGTTTACGTGCTTTGTGATACTATGGATGTCAACCACGCGGGCCAATGGTGGCGCTTGGAATTCTCGCATGTCAACAGCCCTACCTCTTCAATAAAGAAAAGGAAAGTCAATTTCGGACAGGTGCAAGCTGCTATTCAGGAGGAGTGTCGCACTGCGCTCCTGGTTTACGCGTCCAAGAACGCTACAGAGGCTGACCTCCTACCTCTACCAACGGCATTACAGGAATTTGTGACACACGATAATACCTTGTTCGAAGACGAGCGCGCTACAATGGTCACTCCTTCAGCAGATTGGGATGACTCGGCTCGGGGTTTGCAGACTGATGTTGACTGGGACTACAACACAGATCGCAACTGGGGTGCGACCTACAACATTAGCAGCGTTAATCCGAGCTCGATCACTGCAGACAGAGTTAGTTCAAGCGATACGGAAATGACTGAAGACATGGCCGCCAAGAGTAGGTCAAGTGAGTACATGGACAAATTACTCAAACAAAAGATGGGTGAGCCTGGAGACAAGCTGGAGGCATTTCGTACGCAATACATCGAGGAGGACGGATCGGACGTCAAACGGCAGCGCATGTCTGTCGACTCGACCTGAGATACTACGACACAAGTAAAGATATTACAACGCAATCGAAGTGGTTGAGATCTGCACCCCGAACTTAAACATCCTATTGATAGGAGTAAATGCAGAGCCCTAATGGCTCAAGGATGAGTTACAACGCGCCAATGATGGTACCGGACGGCGTTCTTGATCATGAAGAAATGGCGGCAGAGCCTCTCACATCTCCGATTTGGTCAAACTGTAGAGTTTGTCCCTGTCCCGTACCTCGCTGTATCGACCAAAAAGCCAGATGGCAGCATCCATGGACATTGCGATCATCCTACATGTTGGTGATTGACTGTAGGCCGTGAAATTCCAATCATGATGCTGCACTGATGTAGGCCTGGGTCCATAGATCGCTATCCATGATACGCAGACAAAGCGTACCATGG
This sequence comes from Pseudovirgaria hyperparasitica, assembly GCF_010093815.1. Classification (NCBI taxonomy): domain Eukaryota; kingdom Fungi; phylum Ascomycota; class Dothideomycetes; order Acrospermales; family Acrospermaceae; genus Pseudovirgaria; species Pseudovirgaria hyperparasitica. The sequence continues at coordinate 115,871 of NW_022985560.1, forward strand.
TATGCAATAGAGATACAATTTTTCACGACACTTGTGTTATGCACGACCAAACATACTCTCAGTATTCAAATGCTCGGTAATTAGTGGTTCGCTTGGTGCTAACGCCGTAGAATTAGTCTAGCGTCATTTGTCGCGTCGGCGTCATCGGCGACTTATTGGTGCGAGCAGTGGTAGATCCGAACAACGCCCGCGCGTTTCTCCCGTCTGCATTGATGATGCTCTGTAAGCTGTAATTAGCTACATGAGACGATTCCTTCTAGGGCCGTTCGCTGCAGATATCTCATCTTCAACGTTCCACGCCCTTGACCACCAACTTGAAGGCGCTCTCGCCCCCCTCAAATCGTAGATCGCATAACATCTCCAGCGCTTCCGACAAAAGTGTCGTCTATACCCTGGGATATGCAACGATCTACACACTTGCAGCGGCCTTTCGTACCCCAGCTGGAGACAATTTACGGATATCTCGCGGCAAGTGCATCGCAGCGGCAGCCATTATGTGGCAATAGTGAAGGTTGGGGTCCTCTGAGTACAATCCGATATGACTTTACACCCTGTTTCCTCGATGTATGGATTACAGGCGTCGCTGTTGGCGGCATTCTAGGCGGAGCTGGAGCTTTGTGGTATCTGTATAAACGTTGCACAGTGGAGCCAGTCAAAAAGAATTGGCATTTCTACGCCAAGCTTGTAAGTCGTAGGATATATACACAGAAATAGGAGCACCCTGCTGACCTTACCTTACAGAGCGTCATCGGCTGCCTGACTATTACCCTCGCCCTTCAAGCTGCCCTTCAGATCGAGTATTACCGTGGAATATGGTTTGGTGACTTTAGATTCTGGAGCACAATAACCACGATACTCTCTGTGGGCATAATCTCCTGGATACAATATGCTGAACATTGGCGTGCACGCTATCCGAACGGGCTTGTACTCTTCTATTGGCTGTTCTTCCTGATTGCGTATGCCGTCAAGCTACGATCTTTGATTTCACAAGAGCTGCACAAAGACCATGCGGCATACTTTGCCGTATTCTGCGTGAGCTTGGGTCTTGCTGTACTGGAGTTCGTTCTGGAATGGCTTGTCCCAAAAAGAGTCAGCGACTATGATGCACTAGGGGACGAAGACGAGTGCCCATATGAATATGCCGACATTTTCTCGGTCCTTACTTTCTCGTGGATGACACCAATGATGAAGTATGGATACAAACAGTTCCTCGTCCAAGACGATCTCTGGAATTTACGTCGAAAGGACTCGACCCGGGCGACTGTGGAGACCTTTGACCAGGCTTGGAATATACAGATGGAAAAGAAGTACCCTTCGCTATGGATCGCACTATTCAGGAGCTTTGGTGGCCCGTACATACGTGGGGCAATAATCAAAAGTGGTAGTGACATTCTGGCTTTTATCCAACCACAACTTCTGCGCTTGCTAATCAGCTTCGTTGACTCCTACAAAGCTGGAAATGAGGAGAATCGCCAGCCCATAATCAGGGGTGTAGCGATTGCTCTAGGTATGTTTGCTGTATCTGTTACACAGACCGCGCTGCTACACCAGTACTTCCAGCGTGCGTTCGAGACTGGGATGCGGGTAAAGTCATCACTTACAGCTGCAATATACTCAAAATCGATGAGGCTTTCTAATGAAGGACGCGCAGCTAAGAGTACTGGAGACATTGTCAATTACATGGCAGTGGATACCCAAAGACTATCAGACCTTGCTCAATGGGGTCAACAGCTCTGGTCAGCGCCATTCCAGATTGTTTTGTGCATGGTCAGCTTGTACCAACTACTTGGATGGAGCATGTTTGCAGGGGTCGCAGCCATGATTCTTATGATTCCTATCAATGGACTGATTGCAAGAGTGATGAAGAACCTGCAGAAGACGCAGATGAAGAATAAGGATGCCAGGACACGGCTTATGACTGAGGTATTATCTGCAGGGCATATTACACACAGCATGTGATCAAGCGTTGCTGACCGCTTCTAGATACTTAACAACATGAAGTCCATCAAGCTGTATGCTTGGGGTCAGGCATTCATGACTCGTCTCAACTACATTCGATATGACCAAGAGTTGATGACCTTGAGGAAGATTGGTGCCACTCAAGCCGGTGCTAACTTTACTTGGTCCACGACACCTTTCCTGGTCTCCTGTTCCACATTTGCTCTATTTGTGCTCACGCAAAACAGACCACTCACAACCGATATTGTGTTCCCGGCGTTGACATTGTTCAATCTGCTGACTTTCCCGCTGTCCATTCTTCCTATGGTTATCACCTCAATCATTGAAGCTAGTGTTGCGGTCGGACGTCTGACCAGTTTCTTTCAGGCCGAGGAGCTCCAGGTTGATGCAGTCCAGAGAGAGCCTTCGGTTGAAGAGATAGGAGAGGAAACTCTCAGCATTGTTGATGCAAGCTTTACTTGGAACAAAGAAGAATCAATTCAAGCCCTAGAGGACATCAACATGAAGGTCCACAAAGGAGAGCTTTCTTGTATCGTCGGCCGCGTCGGTGCCGGAAAGTCATCTCTACTCCAAGCAATGCTTGGGGATCTCTGGAAGATGAAGGGAGCCGTCACTATTCGCGGTACTACTGCATACGTCGCTCAATCGGCTTGGGTCATGAATGCCACGGTGAAAGAGAATATAGTTTTCGGATATCGATGGGATCCTGCATTTTACGACAAAACTGTGAAGGCCTGCGCTCTTGTCGACGATTTTGCTTCTTTGCCCGATGGTGATCAGACAGAGGTAGGGGAAAGAGGTATCTCTCTTTCGGGTGGTCAAAAAGCCCGTCTGACTCTCGCACGAGCTGTATACGCCCGGGCTGACATATATCTCCTTGATGACGTTCTGTCCGCTGTGGATCAGCATGTCGGCCGCCACGTTATTGACAACGTTCTCGGACCAAAAGGCTTACTCGCGACGAAGACCAGAGTTCTCGCCACCAACTCAATTCCTGTTTTATTGGAGGCTGATTTCATTGTGCTACTCCGAAAAGGACGAATTTTTGAAAAAGGGACCTATGACCAGCTCATGGCAATGAAAGGCGAAATTGCAAACCTCATCAAGTCAGCCCAGAGCGAAGACCAGAGTGAATCAGACAGCAAAGTGTCTGAAACCAGCAGTGATGAAACAGTCTACGGAGGGGAGAGTCCGCCTCCAGATGACGAGGAGGGACGCGCTGAAGACATTGATGGGTCAAGAGATACACTTGCTGCCCTCGAGCCTCTGCGGCCTGCAAATGGGGCTACTCGCCGTAAATCTAGCGCCGTAACCCTTCGACGAGCCAGCTCAGCCAGTTTCAAAGGCCCCCGTGGCAAAGCTTTGGACGAAGAGGCTGGTGCAGGTGTAAAGACGAGACAGAGCAAGGAATTCTCCGAGCAGGGCAAGGTCCGATGGTCTGTATACGCCGAATACGCAAAAGAGAGTAACATCGTGGCTGTTGCGATATATTTACTCACTTTGGCGGGAGCTCAGACTGCATCCGTCGGTATGCAACCTCTATACAATGTACTAGAATGGGCTGTGACAATATACTGACATGATATCTTAGGTGGCAGTGTTTGGCTGAAGCATTGGGCTGAAGTTAACAGTGGCAGCGGTCGGAACCCGGAGGTAGGCAAATATATTGGTATCTATTTTGCATTTGGAGTAGGTTCGGCGGCCCTGGTCGTTGTCCAAACCTTGATCTTGTGGATCTTCTGTTCAATCGAGGTGAGTCTCGGTGCCATGTCCGCACCATGGTCAAGGAGGGTCTTCACAGCTTAGTACGCATTTGCTAACATTTACAGGCATCGCGTAAGCTGCATGAGCGGATGGCGTTTGCAATCTTCCGCTCGCCTATGAGTTTCTTCGAGACGACCCCTGCTGGTCGCATTCTCAACCGCTTTTCCAGGTAATGTTGACCCTTGTTGTCTATCATCATCATTATCATCATCATCATCATCATCCCTTCCCTCTTCTCGACGGTATGCACGTCCTCAAGGATTTTCCGTGGGTGACGGGGCTCAGCAGAGCATTGACTTGCCCGGCTCGCCCTTGCTTGCTCTTCTTGCGTTCAAACCAGCATGATCCTAGGACTAAAGCGCGCAAGTGTTTCCGTCGGCTCGCTCCACTGGCGATGTTGCGTCCATTCGACTGTTACCATTTACTAACGTATACACTTCTGAATAGTGACATCTACCGCGTCGACGAGGTTCTCAGGTTGGTCCTCTTCCGTAAAGCCAGAGGAAGCTCCTCCGGCCACCCTGGCACCATGCGGGAGACGTACGCTAACTCAGCGTCGCAGTCGCACTTTCAACATGCTCTTCGTCAATACGGCTAGAGGTACATCCTCATCCCTTATTGCTCCTTAGGAGACTAGGCTGACATATCTTGCAGCCGGCTTCACACTCGTCGTCATTTCCGTGTCAACCCCAGCCTTCACTGCAATGATTCTTCCTCTTGCAGCTCTCTATCTCTACATTCAGCGATACTATCTACGCACGTCCCGCGAACTGAAGCGACTTGATAGTGTCAGCAAAAGTCCTGTCTACGCTCACTTTCAAGAGTCTCTCAGTGGCATCAGTACAATTCGCGCGTACCGGCAGCAGAAACGTTTTTCACTGGAGAACGAATGGAGGATGGACGCGAACTTACGTGCATACTTCCCGTCGATTAGTGCCAACCGATGGTTGGCTGTGCGACTTGAATTTATAGGTTCCATCATCATCCTTGCCGCGGCAGGTTTTTCCATCATTTCGGTAGCCAAGAACAGCGGCTTGTCGGCTGGACTCGTGGGTCTGGCCATGTCGTATGCTCTGCAAATTACTCAGTCTCTGAACTGGATCGTAAGACAGACTGTCGAGGTTGAGACTAACATTGTATCGGTGGAGCGTGTTTTAGAATATGCACGCCTCCCCCCAGAGGCACCCGAAATCATCTCAAAGAACAGACCACCTATCAGCTGGCCAAGCAAGGGAGAGGTGGCGTTCAATAACTACAGCACTCGCTATCGACCTGGTCTCGACTTGGTCTTGAAGAACATCAACCTCAAGATTAAGCCGCATGAAAAGATTGGAGTCGTTGGTCGGACTGGTGCGGGCAAGAGCAGTCTTACCCTGGCCCTCTTCCGTATCATCGAGCCTGCAGAAGGACATGTCGCCATAGACGACCTGAACAGTAGTACAATAGGTCTACTTGACTTGCGAAGACGTCTTGCTATTATCCCACAGGATGCCGCTTTATTTGAGGGCACCGTGCGAGACAATTTGGATCCCGGCCATGTCCACGACGACACAGAACTTTGGAGCGTTCTTGGTAAGTACATCCATCATTTACCGCTAGCACATAGGTCAATATCATTGGATACCATAGCTAACTCAGATAGACCACGCTCGCCTGAAAGAGCATGTGTCTAACATGCCTGGAAAGCTTGAGGCGCCCATCCACGAGGCAGGTAAGTACCAAGTTCACTTACTTCGTAATCCGTGTAGCGAAAGGCCCATGTTCAGCTAGCAAGGCCCTCTTTTCATTGCATGCAGTGTGCCCTTCCACGGGAACGTTGGTCCATCTTTTTAGAGACTTATACACGCCACTATGTAGCACGAAGCTGACTGAGCCGTACTAGGATCCAATCTAAGTTCCGGACAACGCCAACTCGTATCGCTTGCCCGTGCCCTCCTAGCCCCGAGCAATATTCTTGTCCTAGACGAGGCCACTGTACGTCGATTCTCTCACTTCTAGTTTGACCCCACTTCATTGTACCCTGCCTTTACACTGTTACATCCGCTGCGCAACCAGTCACTTCGGCCTCCCATTCCCGCTGAATGAGACTTGCATAGTTTGGGACATCTATTGCGTAATTTCCAAGAACCTGTCGCCACGGCGCTCTCAGTCTGCGCTGTCTAGGGTTCTCTCTTCACCCTGTTCGTCCTGCTTACGGTGCAAGCTTCGTGACTACTTGCCTCCATGTATAATGAGTTCGTATCTTCGGACTCACTACTAACCTCCACACAGGCCGCCGTCGACGTCGAGACTGACGCCCTACTGCAACAAACACTGCGCTCCCCGATTTTCTCCAACCGCACCATTATCACCATCGCGCACCGCATCAACACCATTCTCGACTCTGACCGCATCATTGTACTCGGCAACGGCGAGGTCAAGGAATTCGATACACCAAAGGAGCTCGTCCGTCAACGTGGCTTGTTCTACGAGCTTGTCAAAGAGGCAGGCTTACTGGGAAGTATGGTTGATGGGAATGTGAGTGGTAATGTGAGTGGTAATGTGAGTGGGCAGAGTAGTCGCAATCATTCTCGCAACGTGAGTGTTGATACTCGGAAGGATGGAAAAGCCAAGAGGTGAGAGATACAAGCCAACATACATAACGGTATACAGCAGAATGAGGCCTAAAAGTTCAAGAGGCGGAAGCCCGTGGTTTGACGTGTACCTAACAACATGGTATCTAACCTGACCTCGAAGGAGTGTTTAAGTATGTGGCAAGGAATTTTCAGATCATCATAATGGGATGGGATAGACCAGACGTAGATAATGTCCCGGGTACCACTTCTCATGAGATCTGAGATGCAAAGTGCATCATCATGTTACCAAATTGATTATAATAAATAATAGTAGTAGTATTAGTCTTATCACCATTCTAGAGTCCCATCACCCAAAAAGGTTTGACCATGAGAACAAGGCATAACCAGTAGTATAGCTACGCAATCGAGGTACCAGTGATTACCAACCATATAGTGGTACTAGTCATGAATTATGAGTTCCAAGTCGCGATGATATACATACATATAGATCGATTGATATCTCCCACCCAGTAGTCTCTAGTATTATAGATGCCAGAAAGTGGATATATACATACTTTAGTCTATCTAGTGTATAAACAACAACCTCTCTCGTGTCATGAGTACGGTGACTGATGAGGATGGATGTAGTACAAGTTCGTTAGCTCTAGTGACATGCCTTTGATTATACGAATGTGTATATGCTCTTAATGTGCGCTTGACGTACTCTTGACGTACTCTTGACGTACTCTTGACATACTCTTGACATACTCTTGACATACTCTTGACATACTCTTGATGTACTCTTGACCATAGTTCGTGTACAAATCATGTGCATCTTAAACGCATTTCCAGTGATACAGAACAGTCTTCCGGGAACAGATAGATCCGAGTGTGTACGCACGCAAAAGGCCAGGATTACCATGGTGTCGCAACATCACGAGTTTACATTGCGAGAAACATCATGCATATGTAAGTTCAATGTGTGTGTACGGTATTTAGACATATATACACCAGCATGTGTATGTACAGAGCAAGCTAGAATGAACTGTCTCATACATGATGTTAGACTGTGATGATAGATAGATAGATACTAGCATGAGAAAGAACAGTACTATGCTGCTACAGTGGGGATATGGAGATGCTTTACATTGCCGCTGAAATCCTTGTTCATATAGGGACATATATCGAGACAGGCAGACAACGAGCACGTAGACCTTAGACCAGAACACATATACCAGGTCAGTTGTGCTGTAGACGGAAGGCAGCACAGAGCATCGCCGTTTCTATCATAGCACGACCGCAAGCTATACTAACTTTGGGTCGACAAGTCCCACGGCGCGCGATCCTCAATTTGCGCATACCAGCGCAAGCAATTACGACTAGTACATCAGTCACACGGGCAACGACTCTTTGTTGTGCGATTCAGGAGAGAACTTCGTTCGGGATAATGCTCGCCCACCACCCGCTCGACTTGACGTCAGCCAGGGGCAACCACACACAGCCTCTGCGATGCGGCACTAGAATGATGATCCTGGGGAGTGGTGTTCAAAGCGTGATCATGGTGGTTTCAGGACGCACTTTACTGTCCGGTGTAAGTGGTGATTTAGAGCCGTGGCAGTTGCCAGTTGCCAGTCGTCAGTTGCCAGTTGCCAGTTGCCAGCTGTCAGTTGCCATTGCGTTGCTCGCCACATGAATGCAGCGTAAACGAGCGGCCGTGGGCAAGGGAGGTTGAGTCAACCGTGCACGGAGCATTGCTGGGAATCATCAATGACAATTAGGATTCAGTTTCTGGTGGTCATAGTTTCGCCGCTAATGATACACAAGTCATGAGGTTCGCGGCAGAGACAACGTCCAACACAGACTAAATTGTCACGACAGGCTTTACGAGTCTTGTATGCACCACTGGATCGTCGTGAGGTATATTTTAGATCCGGTGTACATTACATGGGAGCTTCTTTTATCAATTCGCACGAGCCACGTACGACAGTGGTGACCAGACAGACACGGGTATGACTCAATGGCTGTAGAGTATATGCAGCCGCAAGATGTAAGCCTTAGGCCAAATAAGGCGGCTGAGTGTATGGGCAGTCACGCTGTATACATAGCCGAGTAGTTGGACCACAACAACCTATGCTGCGGTGTGGGATGGACCAGCGGGGACGAGTTCTTGTCTGTATCTAAGCAGGGACGAAGCCGTTAGCCGCCGTCGGACTGCAGAGCCAGATCAACGTAAGAATGGTTCAGCGTGCGGCGTGATCGGGTTTGAGGTCTCAGCCCTATCGAACTACCAGCATGGCAGCCTGAAAACTACCGATGCCAAGTCGGATACAACAGCGATCATGCATGGTCGAAGCAAACGTAGAGCCATAGAAGTATGGCACAGCGTATTCCAAGGCTGCCCTGGAGAGACCAAGATAGAACGATCGGGATGTCAAGCAGCCGCCGGGTTTTCGTTTCAGATCATGCGATGTGCCCGGGGTGTCGCGATTCGTATTGCGTTCAGACGCAGAGGTCATTCAAGGGTCTCATACGCTCTAGATGCGTCTGTCAATGAGGCACAGGACGTTCAGAAACACTGCTTGCAGTGAAAGCCTGGCAGCGATGTCGTAAAAATGGGTACTGAACAAAATCCCCACACCAGGTATGTGTGGGTACGCGGATGCTACAGACGGTGAACGCTCGTGAGATGCACAAGACAGTGGCCGTGAAGTCGACTGGAAGGTGGAATGGGATAGCATAGCAGATACAAAACGGCGCAAAGTGACTTCTCGTAGGCGTGTACCAGACTATAGCGATATGTCAGTGAAGGATCATGTGGGAGAGAAAACTGGAGGATAGGTGGACAACAAGCGTCTAGAGAGTATGCCGTGTCATGCGTTGTGATCAGCGAGGTACAGGCCATCGTGCTATTGGTATACGGCAGCGGATGAATCAGGGCCACAGATTTTAAGCATTGGGCTCAAGTTTCACTGGATGGGGGACGTGGCGTCATGACTCTTGTATTTGGATTCGTTCGCAAGGATGTCAATCCCAGGCGGAACAAGGGCCTATGAGGAGGTCGATAAAGGCCAGGAGATAGAGATGGCGAGTAACGCCAGTCCAGGAGGCTTGCAAGAAATGGAAGCGAATACAATTTTAGACACGATTCGGTGGACTGCATTGACATTCTCCAAGAGAGCGGGACATACAGAAACAGAACTTACAGAGCGGAAAGAGAATAATATTCCATACACATTCAGTCGTGCCGTGCCCAAAACTTTGGATTAAGGTGTCGTTGACACGAGGTTTTTATGTACAGTAAACCAGTCGATTCGATAGGTATTGGAGTAGTTCAGATCCCAAAATGGGATAAACAGCTGCCCCTCCACCTGATGCTCCAATGAGCTTCGGCATATCTGCAGCTCATGCTCGAGCAAGCGACCAATAAGGCGCGCAGGACACATAGAGGTAAACATACCTGGAAGAGTGACTCGCGGAAAAGTCAGAGTTATATGGTCCGCACAGATGATGAGCCGAGACGCAGAGGCAGGGGAATTCTGTCCGCGCGGCGATAATTGCCTGTGTGGCGTCGCCTAAGAGTCCTGATCTGAGCGCTGGGTAGTGGTTTAATGTGTTGTAGATGCAATGCGATCGATACTAGGGGGCTTGTATCGGGGTCCCACTTCCCACGGCAAAGAGACAGGTGGAGGCTATGTTCGCAGTATCGTCGGTGTCACAGGTGTACAGTAGAATAAGAAGCGAGCCGAGGGAGACGAAACATAGCATTCTTGGTAGTGAGGGAAGGTGAAGGGCATGGACAAGGAAGTGACAACGGGAATGTCCCGAGTGGATAGTGGACGGTGGACACGCCAGAGGTTGATAGCGGCCTGGCGATCAGGCAGCGGTCCATGTTCAGGTCAGGATCAGAATGGAGATCAGGTTCAGGATCAGGGTGGAAGAGGCATGCGGTGATCTTTCTTGCTTGCTGTGCCTCAACAGTCGCATCTCCACATGTGTGCGACCCCCCCTCCCCCTGTTCTTTCTTTCTCTCTCCCATTCTCTCGTCAGCTCTCCCTAAGCCTGAAGCAGCACACACAGCCACGAGCCAAGTATTTGGAAAGGATACTGGCGTCCAGATTTGGATCTGCGGCACACTAAAGTTTAGTGGCCGGAATAAACCATAGCGTTCATGTCAGAGATGTAGACTTTTACGGTGCCGTAGACCATGATCGACTGCCGGCTGGGCGAGGCTTCAAGGCGCACAGAGAGAGCACAGGAAGCAAGCTCAGTGCGCAGTGGCTGATATTGCATCTCGGTGATTTTTTGTTCTAGAAGTATCATCGTATTGACGTGGGGGAGGAGGTAAAGGAGCGGAGGTGGCGGAGGTGGTGGAGGTGGTGGAGAAGGTGGAGTATCAAATTGGGATGATGTGAGTAGAAGACACAGAAGCGAGAGAAATAATTAAGCGATGTTAAGCATGCCGAGTTAGTATAAGCACGGAGCTACGTGATTAGTCCCGGGCGGCAAGCTGCCGTACTATCAATTAGTTGAAGGAGGTAGAGGTACTAACAGATACGCAGCTGAGTATGCTGTATACGCGCGATGATTAGAGCGATCCCGCATTTCGTGGAGACTATACTTACCTAGGGAGTCGCAGTTGTAGCCTTACATAATCAACAAAGGTAAACTTCAATTGATGAGAGGTAATTAATTACCCGTGACAAGTTGAACAGGGCTGAGATCATAATAGCATCATAGCTTAGCTAGCGAGGTAGGCACGCCCGGGCACTTTGCTAGTGTACAGACTAACCCGTCTAGGACAGCCCAATGTTGCTAGACACCACTGCATCTCAGACACTCACTCCGACAATGATGACCCCCCAGGCCAGCACTCTTGACTCTTGGAGGCGGCACGGAATTCGACTGCCGCAAAAATGTTACTTTGGCCGTGCTTCTGTTATTTTATTAAATGATCTTACTGGCGCGAAAATTGGGCTGCTCGAAAAGATGGGTGCGAGCGACTGAGATGCCTCTACCTAAGCAAGCATTCGTTTTCCATCTGAACGACGATACGATGGATGGACTGACTGACCGAAAGGCGCAGCTGAACTTCACCAATGCGATCTGACTAGAATAATGGTTAAATTAATCTAGTGCTAAGCCAGTGCCAACGTGGGAGACGCGCGGATGTGTTTGCAGACGCAGACGTAGCTTGACTACTACCGAAATGCTGGTGGAGTGATAGATGCATTATTCGTATCCAACGGCAGTGTCCTAGAATGTATTAGAGGATTTCGTACAGACGTTTGAAGCTACAGTATACAGACGAGACGGGACGGGAACGATGAACGATGAACGATGAACGACGGATGGGTTCTGGTGAGTTCGTGACTGAAACTGCGCCGTACGTGACTAAGTATACCGTAGGGATGCCGGCAATTGTAGGGCTGTCGGGAACCCTGTCTACAAACAAATAGCGGTACATGGCAGTAATTAGCAGCTACTAGGTAGGTGGCTACGGAAGTCAAACACGAAGCTAAATGTCCGGAAAGTAGAACCAAACATCCCGTTGGAGCAGATCTTGACAGCTCCATAATATCTTAGACCAGAACTAATGTAGGTCCAAGACATCCTGACAGCGACCATTTCCATGTTTGTCAGATAACCCTCAAGGGAGGCATCGATCTTGTAACACAGGAGATAGGTACTTCTACTTCTTTTGGCTAGTAACCTGCAGTCACCTAAGAGGTATCAAGACCTTCTATCGTCCAACCTCACTCGATCCTGGAGTAATGCTAGTGGTAGCAGCCATGGCATTCCTTGCTGTCAGCCCGTCAACTGCAAGCAACACACTACCGCATCTTTGCCGAGTCTCCTCTAGGGCTGAGAGGTATGGATGGTGGTGCTCTTGGTGGGATAGCCCTGCTGGTGATGGTGGTCCACTGAGGATTGAATAGTGGTGGTGATAGTGGGCAACAACAACTTCGCCCCGCCACAAGCCACTGGAATACCATCAACAAGGCCATCATCACCATCGCCATCCATGCTGTACCATCATCAATCAACTTTCAACTTTCAACTTTCATCAATCATTCAACCTTGAACCTCCAACCTAACTCGGCACGGCCATCCATCCATGCCTGCTAATTATGTCGGCCTCTTTCTCGTCCGAAATTCCCATTGTTCTCTATAACCTATCTATTGTTTTTATAACCTTTGATGCCTGTCCAGTGACCCAGTCCCAGTCATGCAGCCAGCGTCTGTGCACGCTGTTTCGCGTTCTGAGCCTTTGCCCTTCCCGTTAAACCCGTCCCTGTCTCTCCCCACAAACCCAGCATCCTTCCATCTCCCATTCCCATCCTCGTTTGCCATGGGGGGGTTTATGGTGGTGGTGGTGGTGGTGGTGGTGGTGCTTTTGTTTGTTCCCTCAACCTTAAACCCCCTCGCTGCATAGGTTATCCTTCTAGGCCCTCGTTACTATTCCTGTTGCTGCCACTACCTTGACTGCTAACTGCTGCTGCTGCTGCTAATCAAATGTAATAATGCTAATGCTGCTAGGTGCTATTCTACTCAAGGTCCCAGCTACTACTAATTACTGCTACCAACTGTTCTCCTCTCCCCCCCTGTCAACTCTACTTCTAAAGCTGCCCGTCTCGATCCTATCCGTTGTCCCAGTTTCCCATCCATCACCCATTTCCCTTTATCCTTGTGCCTTGTTCCTTGATCTACCATCCCCGCTCTCTGTCTTTGCCGCTAGCTCTGCTGCCCTGCTGCTCCACCATCTCTCTCACCCGTCCGCCTGTCTGATGAATCCTGATAGCCCGTCGTCTGGTGTTAAATATCAAACGCCTCTGCCGTGACCGTCGCTTGGATCAACCCCAACGACCATACCTCACCCTCCACTTAGATCTATCGTTCGTCTTTCCATCCACTTCTACTGTCCTGGGTTCTATACATCTGTACGCCGATCCTTCTACCACCCTCGTCCGGTTTCGTCCTTGCATATTCGACTATTCGCCCTTCATAAAACTCCTGACGCTCCATCTGCATCTCTCACCTACCTACTACACTCACACCGTCTCCAACCTTCTTGTCTCTCTGCTCTCCATCTCTACACCAACTAGAAGAGTGCACTGTTAGTTCCTGGATCGTACAAGGCTGCATCCCGGAACCTCACCCTACCTACTTCCTGCAGCTCTGTCGTCAGCTACTGTCGTGCTCCAGCGCCACAGGCCACGACTTCACGAATAATCCCACCGCTGTTGGCTGCTGACAGGCCTCGTCTTCACCTTGCCTCTCACGACTCACTGCCAGCCATCTCTCGCTTTCTCCCTCTCTCTCTCTCTCTCCCTCTTCGCTCTCGGCAAATCCACTGCTTGTGTTTCTGTTTCCGTGCGACACTGGCAAAGGTGGGGTTTGCTTTTATTTCTCCCATCTCCTCTTCTCGCTCTGCTGTCATGTCTGATATTTAGCATCTCACTTATTGCGATCCTCCCTATGCACTTTCCATCTTGGCTGTCTACTGTCGCATATCCCTTGATATTCATGTCTCCAAACCGCGCGCTCAATCAGCCTTGAACATATGTCTATCTTCTGTCCGCGCTGATTGAATTTTGGCTTCGAGAAGATCAACCTCGCTGACATGAATTCAGGATACTGCCATTACGTTAAGAGCTTGTGGGATACAAGACCACCACCGCAGTAATTTCTCCGCATACGTGTCCAGCATGGTTCAAAATCCACTGGCAGAGGCTAGCACCAATGGTGAAGCGTCCAACAAACCCGTCAAAGTCGAGGTATGAGATCCAATCCTTTCCCTTTACCTATTCCATGAGCAGTCGAGGAACCCACTTTCAACCATCGCTGTCGAGCTTCACGACATTCCAACGTCGGGTTCCCCGCCTGCCCCGCCATTCCGGATCCCAGCTCTCCATGCAACCATATCGTCAACTGCTGCGCTACTGGCTCGCGAGCACCCCTCCAATCTACTGCTAACCCATCGCTTCACAGCATGACCCCGACCGTCTCTCATTAGAGTCGGCCGCCTACTCTTTCAGATCTGATCAGGATTCGGGCTATGTTTTGTCAATCTATCAGAAAAATGGGCAGTGGCGACGGTTCATGTCCAACGGCCTTGCACCGCCACATAGTGCCCAGTTCGACAGGGCTCTCAATCATTCCACAGCTCTTGAAATGCATCGTAGGTCAAGACCAGCCTTCGCCACTCCATCTTTTTGCTGCGCTGTGACTGACCAGACTCTAGTTCATGAAGGCGGTCTTCTGCCCCGCCGTAATTCACCAGCCCAATCAGACTCCCCTAAATTTGATGATGCAAACGTAGTGATAGTGCAGCCCAGTCGAAAGCGTGCAAGGATAGTTGACGACACAGACGATGGATACATCAAAGTCGACGAAGATGCCTCCGATAATGATGATGACGAGGATAGCACTTCTTCTCCGCCATCTTGTCTCAACAATCTCCCCGACCCTCTCGTACCCATCTCATCCATCTCCTTTGCCGACCGAGATGCTGTCAACAAATTTCTCCGCAAGAGAATTCATGACCTCCAACAACTGGCCCTGAAGGCCGTTCTGAAACAATGGATCAAATCTGTTGAACCGAGAAAGCAGTCCAAGTATCCCTATGTTGCTGGGAAGTACCCTCCGTGGTGGCCTAGCAACATAAGATTCAAGGAGCCAGACCATCTCCATCTCCATGGTATTTACGCCCGTCTCCACTATCCAACACCTGTACTAACACCTCTTGAGACCGCGTTGAACTGTCACTTGTCATTCTTGGCATCTATGAAAATGACCGATTAGTCGAAGATTTGGACAGGTCAGCCCAAGAGCATGCCAGAAGAGGCACAGCCCGGAGCGGATGGGTCGACATGCTCAGAAACTCCACAAGAGACTTGCCTTTGGTATTCGATTCTGAGAGGGAATCTCAAGAAAGGAAAACCCGCAGGAAAGAGATCTTGCGCGACATTTACGACGCTGCGTTTGTTATGGAAGAGATCCATTATGAAGAAAGAGGTAGGCTTCTATTGCTTTTCGCGTACACTGCATCACTCTGTGGCAATGTGCATCGATGTACACTACGCCAAAAAGTCGTGGCTCCGCCATATAGCGGCCCGGTCCTAGCCACTCACTATTTCTTGACGGTCGGGTTTGGGTCGATCTGCATTACCTGATTAAGTTTAGCAGTTCCATGATCCTACGTAACCTCGCAGTCGCTAGACGCTAGAGGATGTTCGCAAACACTTGCTAACTCTTCGCAGACGAAGACTTTACGAAGACGTATACCGATCCGACACCTAGCAAAAAGGGTCGCGAACCTCGCAGTAAGAGGATTAAATTCGAGGGTATTCGCTCCAGTGTCCAGCCAGCTGGTGGACCAGTGGGTGCCACCCCAATGAAGATCGACGATGCCTCTGATATGGTGGTGGACTGGTCGACCAACGCCTGCACTGCATCAACCTCAAACTCCCTTACATCGACTGCACAATTCTCATCCATCGAGAATTCTTCACGACGACCTGTCCAGCAACGTGCCATCCGGCCCGCTGCGACGACGCGGGACATGATGAACAGTCGACCAACATATGCTCTTTCAAGACAGTCCAGTACCAACAGCGCAACTGGTGGAATTTATCACTCTTCTGTTGTGGCGCCTCGGCAGATCATCAGTAATGCCGGTGTCGCCACGAGCCACCCTCGAGAGTTCACGCTTGATCCTGAATCTTCGATACGAGATTCAAGCATGCAATACCAGGACGTAATAAGTCCGGGTGAAGTGCATGCGTACCAAATATCGATTCCGACTTCTCAGCACCAGCACCAGACATGGGCGACTCCGGTTTCACCAAACCAAAATGGCCGGACTTCAGGACCTTCATCAAATGCCAGCGTGTCTTATCAAACTCACTATGGGGCTTCACCAATGACTCTGTCACCAATGTCGCAAACCGACTTCAGCTCTTTTACGAGTTCACCTTCCACAGACGCCAACTCCACCGTGCAATTCCATACACAGATGGAGCAAATGTCAGGGTCGTATGTACCCAACAGCATGGCATATGATCGAACTCAACATACGAACTACAACAACTATCAGTACGACCACCTCGATCCAATGCTGTGTGCACCCGTGCCATCTCGACACGACGTCAAGCAGGACGATCCGACCAATGCTTTCCCCGGCACGGCCAATATTAACGTCAACTATGATCACTATCAATGAGTTTCATGACTTTTCCCCTATACTGTCTCCGCACCATGGTTTCCAATTACGTATTGTCATCTGGCATCATATCTCCGGAAGTCTGGCGCAATATGTCATTCATTGTCACGACTCATCGCTGTTCATACCCCGTTGCGCTTGATGCGACCTCGATTACGTGTTCATACATCGAGGATTAGCGCCACTGAGTTTCGCACGTATCAAAATTGCTGTTTCTTCTTCCCTGTGTCTCAGATCTCATGATTTCTTGCGTCGCCTTTGTGGTTTTTGGTATAGTTTGATGTGGTATCGGTGTACTGATGGAATCGAGATGAAAGTGATTGGCTTTGGCGTTGGAGTTGATGAGCGTGGGGCGGGACTGTTAAAGTACCTAGTCCGTCTGATATTACTCTAAAGGTGGCGTCAATGGCACCCAGGTTTCATAGTACAATAGCGAAAGCAATTGGAGTGAAATGCTTTGATGACATGGTTTCTTGCAGTAAGACCCACTCTGTAGAAGTAAGCTGATTACCTTGCTGTCCAATAGCCAGGATAGGACGTCCAAGCCGCTAACAGAAATGGTAATTTCAAATAGAGTCGGTCGTGGAAGTTCGCTGCGCTACAAGTGAGCGCCTTGTAGTTCCCGGCACGCCACGCTGAGATGCATGATCTATACCGCAGTTTTACCGATAGTGAACGGTACGTTGCAGTATGCGCACGGATCATTCACGCTCTACATCTCGCTGCGCGCGCCAAACAAGCTCTCGCGACTGAATCCGCGCTCACGATTCCCCATCCTGACGCAACCGGAATTGCTTATTCTCTATACGCTAAACCTTCCAACCTTGTTGTTTAACCTTTTATTTCATACCAACACCCATCGCCAATTTGACTGAACACAGCACCTCAAAACATCTACTCCGCCTAACATTGATCATCTGCGCAAAAGCAACATAAAGTCCCAATATCCCACCGCACATTCCCGCATACCTGCACGGCTCCGAGGCTGCACGAGTTGATCCTACAACGCTGCTCATACATTGTCTGCCAACACAACACTCTTCACAAATCTCATGAAGTCGTGGTCGGATCTTCAACATCTTCACGATGTTTGAAGGCCGCTCGGGCCGAGGATCGACGATCACAAAAGGCGGTCCGGGGCTCCTCAAAGGTCCACATACGAAATTTCAGGGAGCTACAGACGATACGGCCCGCTTAAAGAGTCGACATGGGATGAACAATGTCTCTCGCGGCGGTGCGCGCGGAAACGCGCGCAGCACGGCATCCACAAGAGGAAGAGGAAGAGGTGGCAGAGCGCAACCTAGCGGATATCCATCGCAGCGGCGAAAGTCACAAGACTCACATATTTCACAAGAAGGCGAATCCCAGACTTCGGTCACATACAAACCAACTGGTGATGCTGCACATGACCGTTGGAAGCTGCTTCAGCAGAGGAGACAGATTGAAACCAAGAATGCAATCGACAAGGGTCTGATATGGGATCAGAGCAAGAAGGGTATGCGTCTCGGCGACGCCCGAGCTCCCAGAGGAACTTGTCCGAGCATGTGTCCGGAATACGAAAGAGCCGAGAGAATTTCGAACAACGATGTTTGGGCTCAAGAACGAGACGCCCAAAACAAACCAGACGAAACAAGAATGGTCAAGAAGTTTCGACGAGCAGCAGCAGGGCAGGGTGAAGCTCTCCCTTCAGACCTCAGGCCTCCGGAAATGCTCCAGAAAACAATGGACTTCCTCGTCAACGATGTGATTGCGAATGCAGAATGGCTTGGCGACGTGGCCAAATTTGTTTGGGATCGGACGCGTATGATCCGGACTGACTTTACCATCCAAAGAGTCGCGGAAGTCAAGAAGGACTACTCGAATATGGCGGATGTCAGGATCGCTATGGAGACATACGAACGGTGCATCCGTTACCATATCCTATCGATGCACCACAACGGTGATACCGCGCGGGAGACAAAGCCAGACTACAGTTGGCAACAGGACCTGGAGCAACTCGAAAGCACCTTCTCCACGCTTACCCACATGTACGATGATCATAGAGATCACTATCGCTCTCCAAATGAGGTTGAAATGAAGTCATACCAGATCATCCTTGCTGTACGAAAAGCGACGCAGAGTTTAGAGCACGACATAGAAACTAAGTGGCCTCCGGAGTTCATCACAAATCCAGCTATTGACGTGGCTCTCAAAATATACGCTGCTGCCGGCGACATAAAGAAAACCCATGGCCCGCTGAGGCCGGAAACCACATTTCCCGTAGTTCAGGCCAATTGGCAACATTTCTGGAATACTGTGAGATCAAGTCAGGTGTCGTACCTTATGGCTTGCGCTGCTGAGGCTGTCTTCGACATCGTTAGACACAATGCTCTCAACGCGATCTGGAATGGGTACAACCGGGGAAAGGGAAAGCCAACGGACTTTGAAATAAAAGATCTGAAGGACATTTTAGCTTTTGATACTCCCGAAGAGACGCTCACTTACTGTGAGTATTTCGGCTTCACAGCATATGTGGATGCTATGGGACGTTTGTGCCTAGATCTTGGCGAGGTGCGCACCACCAGAGATCCTCTACGCAAGCCGAAGGATGGACTCAAACCTCAGTACATGGCAAAGTGGATTGAGCCAAAGCGAAAGCGCCGCAATCTTGCAGCCATCATAAACGGCTGGTCTGTTGAAGAAGCTGAGAAGCATGGCATGCTCGTTGAACAGATCGAAGAGAATGTTCACGTTGAAGACGTTCCAATGAAGGTGTCGAAGAAGTTTCGTAACGAGTCTTCACTCTTCGTACCAGAGAACCCAGAGAGCCCCGAAAACAGTGAAGTCGATGCGGAAGGAGATGAAGAGGCTGAGGACGACGAGGACGACGACGGGGACCAAGAGAACGAAGATGAAAGTGAATATGAGGATGAGGATGAGGATGGGGATAAGGACGAAGAGGAGGAAGAGCACGAAGGGAACCAAGATGTCGCTACTGCCACCGCTGCTGTCGCTCATCCTGGCCGTCGCCCTGAGGACAATCCTTCACCCAAGCTCAACCCTTTCGCAAGCGCATTTCAACCTCGAAACAGTCTCGGTACGACCACGAAAGCCTTCGGTGGGACTTTCGGACAGCCTTCGGTTTCGTATACACAACCCCCGGCTAAGACCGCCACTTCTAGCCCATTTTCTGCTTTCGCATCAGCCTCGAATCCCTCATCAAGCTCGACCTTTGGCAAACCCTCTTTCCAGCCGCCCATTGCGGTACAGAAACCTACATCTTTGTCCGCTACCACTTCAACACCTGAAGACGGGGCTAGCTCTACTTTGGCTGCTCAAAGTCTGCTAACACAGTCGGCATTCTCGCAGCCTCCCTCGTCACATGACTCGAAACCGTCCTCTGTGGCTTCACCTTTCGCACCTCCGAATCCATCACCTAGCGGTACGACATCTCCACTATCAACTTCTGCGAAATCTGTCACCCATCCGGAATCAGCATACAATCTAGCATCTGCGAGCGAAGGCCGCAGTAATGACCTTGCAGCCAAATCCTCCACCTCATCTACAGCTACTGCTCCAGCAACCAACCCTTTCGGTTTTGGTGGTACATTTCCCTCATTCACGACTACACGACCTTCACAAATACCCGCGCAAGCGTCGTCGAGCCTTCAATCCTTCACCAAAAACACGCAAGCTCAACCCTTACCTCCGCAGGTCAGCTCCTCAAGCTCAACATCGACCGCAACATTGTCTGCGTTTGCACCGACCTCTGCACCAGCTTCTACTGCTTTCACGCCATCTTCAGTGACCAAAGTGACAGGCCCAGCAGCATCGACGTTAAACTCATCACCACTGGCAAAGCCTACGCAGACGCAGAACGATGGCGATCCGAGCATTACAGGGGAACAGCAGATCTCGTCTTCATTCTCGAAGTCTACTGTGTCATCACAATTTCCAGAGTCTACTATCTCTGATCAACAGAACCGCACCCAAAAGCGGTCTGAAATATTCGAGTCGCTTGCTGTTCAGCTCATCGAAGAGCCTGAGCGTGGATTCATGAAACAATTGATGGACTTCGTCATTTTCCAGACTGTGCGCGAATCATTGGGTGAGTTCGAAGAAGAGAAGCTGCGTAAGGAAGCAGATGCATTTCGACAGAATAAGTTGGCTATCAAATACTGTATCATTTGGTATCGCAATGTGAAGCGGAAGAAAAGTCGGCAGCGTCGACACGATAGGAAAGAACGAGCCCGGCAACAGTTGGAGCTGATGAAGGCGAAAGAGAACGAAATACCCAAGAATTCGGCAGAAGCACTTCTGCAGGCACGGTCACGGAATGGCAAGGAAAAATTGCGAAGCAATGGAGTCGCACCAACTGTCTCTCGTACCGTAGAGCAACCAGACACGCCTCAAGAAGACTTTGCTGTTAAACAGCCGGTGAAAAGCCCTGTCGAGAGCCCTGTCACACATACTCCTGTAAGGCATTCTCCACGCCCCTTTAATGCTGCAGAGCTTTTCGGTGTCACACCTCGCAACAGCATCAGCCGGCATACCCTGGATACCCAGTCTGTTCGCCCTGTATCCCATGAACGCCTTAACCAAACACATTCAGCCTACTTCAATTCCATCGCTAGCAGCGATGTCGACTCCACCGCCAGATCTAGCTTCAATCGTAAGCGTACACGCCACGTACAAGATGACGGCTCCGACGACGATCTTTCGCCTGATAGAAACTCTCTGCCAGGCATCACCAGCACATCATACTGGTCGAAGAGCCGCAAACGCATGAATTCGCTTTCCGGTGGTATGGACTTACGCCGCTCCTTCGGCCCAATCGCCGGTCTGAACGCACACCTACGCCCATCTTCGTCTCATACGTCGCACGCATCCACTCCAGCACCTGATGTCGCTGCCGTCGATCCCCGTGATGCAGCCCTTCTTGCCCGTGTTGCTCGCGCACGCGCTTCGCTCATGGGTACATCGCCGTCTGTGTCTTCGAGCCCGGCTCTAGCAGACCTCAAGCCATTACAAAGGACCCTTCCCGGCCGTGTCGAGGGATTCCATAAGGAGGAGCCACGCGACAAGCCCGCTTATTGGTATCGTATTTCGCGATTCGTGAAGCGCGAGGACTATGGAAAGGCAGTGCTGGATGTGGACAGACCGAAGTTCAGTCTTACGAATGCGCTGAAGCCGCAGCTTGAGGCGGCACAGAAGGAGGTGCGCAGTATGGAAGAGGACAAGCTGCAGAATCACACACAAAAGGGGAAGAGGAAGCATGACGAGAAGACAAAGCAGGAGGAGAACAAGAAGAGGAAGGCGACCCGCAAGAACATGACGGCGCCACCTCTACCACCACCAGGACCGCCAAAGTTGGCCAACAGCGCAGCGGGTGGTTCTTGGGATGACGCGATTGAGTTGTAATTTGAGACGACTTACGCATGCTGACTTGGTCTTCTTTGCATAAAACTT
Source organism: Pseudovirgaria hyperparasitica (assembly GCF_010093815.1). Classification (NCBI taxonomy): domain Eukaryota; kingdom Fungi; phylum Ascomycota; class Dothideomycetes; order Acrospermales; family Acrospermaceae; genus Pseudovirgaria; species Pseudovirgaria hyperparasitica. Next base: position 137,819 of record NW_022985560.1, read on the forward strand.
TGTAGCATACCTCATCATAGCATTTAGGGAAAGGAATACCCTGCGCTTAAGCGCTCGCTCGTGACTTCACACGAGTAAATACACATACACATACGCATGCACACGCGTATACATTATTGCACTGATATACACATCCAGTTTAACCCCATCAACGTTGGTTTAGATGTGCATACTAATCACCACGCTCCAATATTGTGATTGAGCAGTTGACTATCTACCTGCCTGCCTGCCTGCCTGACTGTTTCATCATTAACCTGCTCACACCTATCAACCTGTTCCATTTCCCACCGACACAGTTTAGAAAGATATACTCCGATTTAACTAGTTCGTACGTGCAGAGATCACACATGCGTAGCGAGCTTTTCCTTCGGGCAACTAATAGTGCATACAAGTAGCAGTAGATGACTAGTTACGGGCTTTTAAGCTACTGAACGTTATGCTAAGAACCTTGGTCTAGTAAATCCACTTACCAGTGTAAGGATGATTTTAGCGTAACTTACTTCTTCACGTCTCGTTGGACTTTTCACATACATCTAGCACAGCATAACGTAACACAGCACAATACAACCTATTGGAGCACACCATAACATAACAATCGCTAGTAGACGACCCTCGATATCACTTTGTGCATGCCAATTCCATTCACCCACAGCTGTCCCCCGCAGTATACACTCACTCGTCCACAGGGACTCCACCAGCCAGCCTATGATTTATCAGACAATACCAATCGCTTCAATCCGCTGCATCTCTCGCATCACCATGACCCATCCTTTCTCCGCCTCTAAGCGCCGCTCCTCACTCTCTTCTAGCTCCCTCTCCGTGCCCAACACCACATCATCGTTTGCACCAGTTGGTGCGGAAAGCGCCCTATCAATCAGCTCCTCCAGCTCACTCTTCCGCATGTGCAGATATGTGTAGCGCTCGAGGCGGTATCTCTGGTCGAGAGATGTTAAGCAGGAGGCAGTGGTAGCTGTAGTAGTGAAAGGGAAGTATGACAGGGCTGTCGCAAAGGAAGGAGGTTTGGGGAGCAGGGAAGTGGACGAGAGCGTGGACGGTGGAAAGTCAAGCCATGCGAGCAGATGCGCGAGGGAGGACTGCTCGTCCATGTCGAGCTTGGCAGTATGACTGGCTTCTCTCCCGCTGTGGTCTCGCTCAGGCTCGTCGTCACGCTTGTCGACTATATATCCGTCGTCGTCGTCGTCGTCGGCGGCGGCTCCAGCATCGACATGGTGCGGTCCAACCTCAACACCGACACCCACCGACCGCCTCACAACAGACTTGCGCCTCGTCGCAAATAATCTCGCCGGCGCTGTACCGACTGCTTTCCGCCTCACCGTACCCTGTTCGCTCCTTCCCTGCACAAGGCCCCAGGCACGACCAAACGGTCGCGTCAAGATGCCATCCGCCACTGTCGTTGCGCGGATCTCACTAGGGCCTTTCGATGTCGGGGTGGCGTGTTTGGGGAAGGGTGAAGAGGGTGGAGAGGGTAGGGATGCTCTGCACTCTTTTGAGGGGTGGTGGGCTTGGTAGATTAGAGGAGAGGGGTTGTATATAGCGTTGCTAAAGGGTGGTCTGTCTGTGTCTGGGTGGCAGTCTGTGTCTGGTTGCCTGTCGGCGTACGTGTCTGACGGTGTGAGAGTGGCGTGTTGTTGTTGGTTGCGTAGAGTGCTTGTGCTTGGACTTATGCTTGGACTTTCACTAGGAGTAGCATTCGTACTTTGGCTCTCCATCTCCATCGACGCTGTAGTCTTTGTTCCAGCACGCTGTGTAGGAGAGAACCGTGATTGCGGTGGCTTTTCACGCACTGGAATGCCCGAGTCAAAGACACGTTGCATGCTGCTAATAGAGCGGGTGCGAGGGGGTGTTTTTTCAGCAGGTTGCTCATGGCGTGAGGAGGCGAGAGAGGCCCATTTCTTGCGGAGGAAGGATGGAGAGGAGGTGGGGAAGGATAAGTGTGGTGCAGTGATAGGCATTGCTCGGGATCACGGTTGTGATTCGGTATTGCACTTTCAGTATAATGGTTGTAAGGGAAACGAATCGTGGAATGAGGATATGAATATGGGGAGAGAGGGAGGGTAAGTAGTGGTGAGTAGTGATACGTATCACATGAGGCTAATGGTTGATTTATATTCAACCTGAGTTCTGTCACAGGTCAGAATACCCACGTAGGTAATGATGGCCCACGACGTGATTGATCTCGTGATTACTTTCGTGAAAAGCTTCAGTTGGCATATCTTTCAGACCTCTCATCCTCTGCATGGCCCACTCCCATTTCCAAAGCCCGGTTCCCATTGAATCTCCTGGCCTGCAGCAACCATACCACAAACCCCATCAACGGCCTCCCTATCCCTCACCTGTATCATTTCGTCCCTCTCCAATCGCCGCTTCCGACATGTCCGCTTTCGTCTTTCTAGTAGCGATCCACGCGCTTCAGACATCGGTAGAACTTTCTCCCGGTAGCTACTAACGAACATCTCTGGCGAGGCTAGTGGATTGGGGATTAGGTATCCGTCTACGAAGATGTGCGATGGGATTACGTTCTCTGGACGGGAGAGTGGGACAGGGGGCGGTGTTCGTGGGTACTTGAACCATGTGTTTGTATCGCTCGGATTGAATCGGAACTCGTGCATGGTCTCCGAGAGAGATATGTTTGGCGAATTTTCTGCAGGGGATTGGGGGCTTGGAGCTGTGGATCGGAGAAAGTGCTGAGAAGAAGCTTGTTGGTCAGGGGATGGGTGGACTTTTGCTATAGCGGCGAGGTGTGGTTGATAAGGTATAAAGGGTTTTGACACTGACTCGTCTGTGCCAGAGTCGCTTCGTGACGATTGGGAGGACATATTGAATGGCAAGTCGTGGTTTGGCGTGCTGTGGGTTATTGCATATGGAATATGAGGCAGCCTGGACTCATATATAACTGTTCCAGCAGCAAACGAATCCGATACTTCATTCATAGACAGCAAATTCAGTCTTCATTTGCGTAGTGATGGTGGTGCGCTTATATGTTAGAACCAACCTGGAGGTAGATTCACTGAGACTACTGTGACGGTGCCAAAGCATTTCCACGAAGGAGGACTATGAGTGAATGTTCGAAACGAACTAAGCACTGCGTGGCCGTTTATATGCCGGATCTCATGTCTCTCACATTCCATGATTAAGAAGTCCTATCAATGGTCATGTATACCTTAGATTAAACTCCATACGGACGAATATCGCACATGTCATGTTTCGTCTTCTCCAGTCAGTGCTCGGCCCTCTCCATACCCTGCAGTCCCTATTCCCGCAGAGTTGCATAACGACATAGATCGTTGCTTTGCCCCTATGCCTAGGTAGTTTTTTCCCGACTAGACTATGCAAACTAAGCAGTAGCAGGTAGCTACCGGCTTGAGCCTACGGGTCTGATATAGGTACTGTGCAGCCATTTACTAGTGCACTAGCACATCTCACATCAGATTCTGCAAATTGGACGGTAGTATATTGTGTCGATATCTTTTGCCCCGGCTCCACCTGTGGACTCTACTTGATCATAAGTTTTACTTTATCCGTCGCATTCCTGATGAAGGCTCCGCACCTGATGGTTGCGAGACTTCGGCAGAGCTAGCCTGCGTGTCGCTCAGTATTGATCTCTTTAGTACTCCATTCGATGACATCGCGTTGAGGTTTGAGATTACTTGTAGACTTGGTATTTGATTGGGTGCTGTTAGTCAGTGCAAAGGCAATCGTAATATGCGTCCAATCATTGATATCAGAAGATCGCACATTAAATAGCTCTTGAACAGCACAATAGCATCACTTGATACTATCTATCCCTAGGTGGTCGTCAGTTAATTGACTCGATCGACCCATTCATCACCAGCGGTTAAGATCCGATCCATGCAGCAAACTAGTAGTTATTATACCCACAGCTCGTCAACACTACACAAGTTCGCAGATCCCTTCTTCGGCCAGTTCTTGCTTTAAGATAGAGATTCCATGGTTCTCTTGGTTCTGAATGTGCGTCTGAGACCCCACCACCTGGATGCGATACATTATTCTCAATTCGGAGCTCATTCAAGCAAGCCTTAGTGACCTCTGCTTTGCGCTCCTGCTCGATCAGACAGCTTTCGTCAAAAATTTGTCTACTTGGGGTAGATGAATTCCAGTCTCGGTGGCGAGTACGTGCCCCTGAAAGGTTTCATTGGTGAAATAAGTCAATTGGACGGAGCCACTACAGTCATAGATCGAGGACCCCGTGGCGCGCCTATTGGAGGTTCTATGATCCTGGTAGTATTGATGTGAGGTTGCACCTGTTGCTGTTGATGCAGTGCAGGTACATAGGCACCGGAAGGCGCTAAAGCCGACCGTATTGAGTATTGGCTAGGAGGGTTGGACCGGATGATACCATGTTCCGAATCTACGCAATGACGAGCAGAAGTCGGCACGAAAGGTCTTGCCCGTGCATTGAAACAAAATGCGTCCTTTGGTGGGTCGGTCGGTGGAGTTCCTTGGGGTGCCATGGTGAGGATGTGGTTAGGCTTATTCAGCGTGACTTGATGGAATAGACGTTGAATAGTAGTAGATGAGTACGGATATGTACGGTTCAGAACAACACTTGCAACGTCGCTGTAGCGATCATCCTTCTGATGACATGAGCGGTTTGCCCGAACTCGTTTGATCCCACTGCCTTCACATAAGTGAATAACGCTTCACTCTGTCGTCGTGGCAAGGACGCCTCTGCACACTAGTCAGCTGGCAAGATCCAGGGAAGAGGTCACTCAAGAGGCCATGCCCAGCAGTGAAGTTCAAGAAAGGGTTTGGAGTCACTTCATTGCATGCGAGATGTATTAGAACCTATGTGGCAACCAATACTGGCATTTTGCTGCCGTGTCATCATTGCCTCTTTTCCCATGGTTTACTCTATGGTCTTCTCTGTCATGAAGATGCCATACTTCTCCTGCAGTTCCTTCCTCAACGGGGCATCCAGGTCTTCGCTCATTGGCGCCAGGACACCGCGCTGGCTGATGGTGCCATTAAGAACCTGCTGAATGGCGACCGCACAAGGGACGCCGACGAGCTTGGCCATCGCTGAGTAGCCCTTGGGGTCACCATACTCGATGAGCGTGGAAAAGCGCGTTTCTTTGCGGCCATCCTTGTGCTCGATTCCGAACTTGTGCTGCAAGAACACAAGATCACGCTCTCCTTCTTCGTATTGCATCTTCTTCTCGAGCTGCGCGCAAAGCGTATCGAGCGGGTTGCCGCGGGGCTCAATTGGCGTATCGCTGAACATGCCGACCCAGCGCATACCGGAGATGATGCGGTACTTTTCTTCAGTGTTGGGAAACTTCGTCTTTGAGCTGACTGCCCACAGAAGATCTTCTTCTGAACTCGAGCTAGATCCCAAGACCTTAGCTGTTGCCTCCTTCCATGGGATGGCTTCGTTGAGGAAGTCCCTTGGCTCGTCGCTGAGGAACCCAGTGTCTACGAGGACCTTGATGAACTCAGGGAAGCCTTGGAATCGGAGAGTACCTCGAACAATCTCCTCAGCTTCAGGAATGTCGTAACGCTCCTTGTACGGGGTGGAGTCACGGTTGGGATAGGCGACGAATGCATAACCATTATAGCCGGTGAAGTACGGCTTGGCTGTGGCCATAAGCTCGGGACCGGAGACGTCTTTGATCTGGCCATTTTCATAGTAGCGAGCAGCGTTGCGGAGAGCGAGAAGCACGCCACGCGAGCTCCAGCTGAACTTATAGCCGAGAGGGTTGTCGGAACACTCTGGAGCTGGCAGACCACCACAATAACTGAGGAAACTAGTGATCTTTCCACCCGCCTTGTGGACTTCGGAGATGGTCTTAATGGCCCATAGATGATCAATACCACTGCAACATTTTAGGTTTGGCTCTGCGAAGAGTGCTTAGTGAGCTTACGGGTCTAGACCAATTTCATTCATGACAGTGATACCAGCCTCCTTAGCTTGGGCATCGAGCTCCAACATCGCTGGCGAGACGTATGACGTGGTGACGACATGCTTCTTGCTCTTGATAGCAGACTTGATCACAAGCTAACCACTATGAGTCTCAGGTTATGCATTGAGTCCAGCAATACATACCGCGTGAAATGTGTATGGGACAAGAGAAACGACAAGGTCGTTCTTGGCTACTTCAGCGTCCAGTGCCTTCTCATCGTTGAGGTCTAATGAGACGCACTGGGTGTTTTTTAGGCCTTCGGCAAGTTTCTTGGATCGCTCCAAAGTCCTGCAAGCGACAGTGACAGTAACACCAGAGTTTGCGAGAATTTCGGCGGTGGGCCGGCAGACCTGTACCACAAAGGTTAACACATGAAGTCATGGAGCCGGAGTGCATCAGTGTGAAATGTAAAATGTTTGTTAGATCGAGATCACGTACAAAGCCGGCACCGAGAAGGAGAACATTGCTAACATCAGGTCAGTCATTGACATATTGAGATGCAAACAATGCACTTGCGCCCAATGACACCGTGATGGACGATGTTTGAACACTTACTTTGAGGACATTGCGACCGTCTGTGATTAAACGATCAGCTATGCAGTAGAGGTATGATTTGAACTCTACCTCTGCTCCGCAATTATGGCAATGAGTCAATTGACAGACACAAGAGGATCAACAAAGATTTCGTATTTTCGTGGTCCCGCCTCCGTCATCGGGAACGGCCCTACGTCGGTAAAAGTCTGCGCCGGGATCTAGCCACATCTGGAGAAGCTCTAAACAGGGGGCAGACGGAGACGTTTGCATCGATGCGTGGTCACGTTCCAAGTGCAGCCGCAAAGCATGCCGGGTCGAATAGCTGCAGTCGCATTAGCAATTTCTCAATCCTCAAAATAAACGTGCGAGCTGAACCGAAGTATGGTTGAGTGGAGACGAATGTGACAGCTGTCCTGTACGTGTCTGTCGAACGTGGCCCAAAATGCCAGGCATGATAGACCACGGCGACGAGGTCGCCGCAGCTGTTCATCAGGTGAGTTGTCTAAGCTATACAACTGCTGGGGCTATATTTCCAACTGAGTAATCATATAGATAACTCTGTCGTCGTCGGACTCGGATTACATCGACCAACTGATACCGGTGCTTCGAGATGTCCATCATTCTGATCGGGCCGGTCATCTAATTCAAGGGTTGAACCAAAGTTCCAACGAGCGAGAAGCCGAAATTGAACGGATGTGCAACACCAATCATCAGGAATTCGTCAACTCAGTCAACCAGCTCTTGGAAGTACGGGAAGGGACAGTCAGCTTGACATCAGAGATTCTGCAACTGAATCAATCGATTCAAGCCAGTACTGAGAAGCTTGCTGCTCAAAAAAAGGCCTTAGTCGATTCAAGAAGCGTTCGACAGAACATAGACGAAGCCACGGAGGCACTCAAGGCATGTCTAGAAGTCCTACGCCTGGCTAACCAAGTCCACGATCTCAAAGAAAAGAAGAGTCACTATACTGCTCTTCGTGCCCTGGACGAACTTAGGAATGTGCATCTCCGGGAGATCAGAAGATACAAAATCGCAGACATGATTGAGAAGTCTGTACCAGCAACACAGCGGATGATTGCCGACGCTGTCATGACAGACTTGAATACATGGCTCTACTATATCCGGGATGCATCGCAGTATCTGGGCGAGGTCGCCTTTTACCATACAGATATGCGCCGCAAGCGACATGAAGAGAGACTGACTAAGGATGTAACGTTCACGAAATTCAAACTCAATTCGGCAGTCGAGCTCATCGCAGATGAGTCGGATGAATTCGACGTCTTGAACAACGAAGAAGCAGACACACAATTTCACTTCCAGCCATTGTTCGAGTGTATGCATATCCACGACACTCTTGGCCGCATAGAGTATTTCAAGGGTGAATATGCAGCAACTCGGCGGCGGCAGAAAGAGCTCCTGATACCTGGGTCGCTTACTCTAGTTGACGATGACCAAGCTGATCTGAGCAGTTTGCTCGAAAGTATTGCCGGATTCGCCATTGTGGAGAAAGCCACCATGAAGAAGACTACTAATTTCCGTGCTATCATTGATGTTGAGGAGTTATGGGATTCGATGTGTCAAAGCGCCATCACTCTCATCACCAACGCTCTTCCAGTCGTCGACAGTGACGATTTGCTTCTGAAGATCAAGGGTCGCGTCGTACTGTTCATGCAGACTATGGAGAGCTGGGGATACTCTGTAACAACACTTAACAGTCTGATCCTAGTTCTCTTCGAGAAGTATTCTGAGCTTCTCAGAGTCCGGTTCAGCGAAGACTTCCAGGAGATCGTCTCTAGCGACGACTATATGCCAATGCCGATCAATTCCATGGAAGAGTACGACAAAGTCGTCAACGTTAGCTGGTACACCCCAGACAAGACTCGCGAACAGCTCACATTTCCGTGTGTTCTTCCATTTTCGCAGATGTATCCTCTCTGCTGCATCGACATCCGCAACTTCCTAAACCAAATCTACCTCTTCTCCGATGATCACTTCCAGCGATCCAGCGTCATTGATGAAACCCTTCAGAACTCTCTCGACGAGCTGCTTTGCGAGAAGGTCTGTCAGCTCCTGATGGACCAGCTAAGTTCGCAATACCCTGGACAGATCGTGCAAATCTTGACAAACCTCGAGCATTTTGAGACAGCATGCAAGGAACTACAAACACTCTTATTCGAAGCTCGCTCTTCGAATGCAGCCAGTGGTCCTATTAAGCTACGAGCCACGGAGGAGTTCAGCGTTGGCAAGAAGACAGCCGAAAAGCGCATCTTCGAGCTCGTCAATTCTAAGATTGACGACCTGGTTGACACAGCAGAATACGACTGGTACACTCCCATATATCTCCGTATAGAAACTTAACCATGTGACTGACATACCACAGGATGGCGATGCGCCCCGAACGCGAGCCAAGCAACTATATGCAAGAACTCACTCGCTACCTCTCCAATATTATGAATTCCGTGCTCCTCGGTCTGCCAACCGAGATCAAAGAACTCATCTACTTCGATGCGTTATCTCACGCTGCGACCATGATACTGTCCCTTCCACTCGATCCTACCGTTAAGCGTATCACACCGGCATCTGTTCACTCGCTGTCGCTCGATGTGCAATTTCTGTCAGAGTTTGTGGATGGGCTTGGAAATCCAATATTGAAAGAGAACTTAGACGAACTGCTACAAACCGTCGCATTAATGATGACAGATAACAGCGACGACTTTTTCGACGTAGCGCAGCGAAATAAGAAGTATGGCCGAGTGGATAGGGAAAATGGTGCGATCCTGATCGAAAAGGTCATGCAGGGACAAAGTGTGGCGCAGAGTCCGTCCAGAGCGACGGCAAGTGAGAAATTTGCTACGATCAGTTCAAGGTTTGGAATGAAGTAGTCTCTGCCCCTATGTATTCCGTAGACAGTTTGAGCAAGTATGATACCAGAATGAGTAGCACGCGCTATGTCGGCCTCTTTCATGTTTTGCATTCAATATGCTGCCATCATGAAATCTCTCATGACGCAAATATACATGTAATGAGCTACTGGCATCACAGAACGCCGTATATGCCGTTTCCCTTCAATCCTTCAACTTCACAATCAACCGTCTAGGCCGCCGCCTTTGCCGCCTTCCCACCCCGCAGCTTCGCGGGCTTAGCATCCTTCTTCTTCCTCTGCAGCTGGCGAATGGCACTGGCGCGAGCAACGGCCTCTGTCCTCAAATCGGCGCGGTACCCCTTCTTGGCAGTGCTGTTAACGATGGACTTGTAGGTACGGCGCGAGGACTTGCCAGCCCCATACGAGGCGGCGTTAATCTCGAGACCGGGCTTGTTAGCCTTGTTGGGCTTCTTGGTAAGAAGTGTCAGGCCACCATCCGGGTTGGGCTGGATGCCGATGGCGCGGTCATTGGCGTAGCCTTCGTACTGTGTTATGTATGAGTATATTATGCTTGGTTTCATTTGGGACGAAACTCAGAAGTGTATGTATACCTTCTTTGCATGCAGGTTGGTCAGATTCAGGGGGTCGCGTGAAAACTGGATGCCACCAGCAGTTTTGCGCTTTACGAGGGTAGCATGGTTACCACCTATACACACACCGAGGGATTAGCAAACGACTCTTTCTCGAGAATTCATTATACGCATTTGACTGAGCGCGCGAATCAAACGTACGGCTGATGAACCAGAGAATATCTTCTGAGAGATTGGAGGCCATTGCGAGGATATGAGCGAGCAATTCTATTGCTCAAGATCTGTCTGCTGTGCGGCTTTGTCGATTGTGGATTTTGGTCGATATTGAAGTGTGCACGCCGAGAGTTTTTCCGCGCCGAACATCCTCTGGCGAGCGGACGTGGTCCGTGTGTGAGCGGAAAACCTGATGACGAATCGCGGCGGCTACGGAGTAGTGTGTTAGAACCAACCTCAGTTCTGACTTCCCGTGCTATTCTTCATCCCACTAGACGTTTGATAGTGCATCTTCTTTGTCCTTTTTCTTTTCTCCAAAATCTCATAAGCCCGTACCAATCCACCTACCCTATAAGTCTTGGACACACAAAGCGGCCGATTCGGTCGGCCACGGCATCGTTAACTTTTCCCTCCGCGACAGCAACCGTTAGGAACACATCCCCTCACACAGAACCTCTCCAAACTTGTGTAACACACTTGCTAACATGGGCTACCTTCTCTACACCCTATCCTTCGCTGTTGTCGTTATCGGCACAGGTCGGTTTTTGTAATCAATTCCGCAAAGCCTCCCGCTGACTCTAACTTAGCCCTCTACTTCACACGCGCATTCTGGCTTCCTTATATGCCTGACTTAAATCTCCCTAACAATCCTTTCTACCGCTACACCCGCCTATCTACTTTCAGCGACGACCTTGAGAGTGGCCTGACTTCATCTAATTTTGATCTGACGATTAACATCGAAGCTGGTGATTCACGCCAAGGACTTGATGACCGAGGGAAGAAGGAGGTTCAGAGGATAATGAAGAACAAGAGAGTAGGTTTTGACGAAGCAAGGCGGATATGGATGCAGGAAAGGTTTAAGAGGGAAGGCATTGGCGCGGACGGACGGCCCAGAGATCCCAAATTCGTCAGTTTTTCTTAAGTGTTGGTTGCGAAATGGAGACCTGATACGGTCATTAAATTAGCCAGCCGATGTGCCTTTCGATTGGCTGGTTTCTTTTGTATGCGTTGCGATTTTTGACTGTACCTTTAGCGAGTCGGCGTCCTGGAAGTGTGCATATAACAACACGCGATGCATGTTAGGGGATCTTAATATGCAGGAAAAGACCCGAACTTAAACTGGTCTGACCTTTTCAAGTCTTGGCTTCTGCATTGCAGCACGTTTTTGTCTCTGTTCATTCTATCAGGTCGGACTATAGTCTTGAGTATTGCGAACCAGCCACAAGCTCTGACAAGTATTCGCGTGATGACTTGCCTGAGACTAGCCTTTGTGATATGTAGATTAGTCTAAAGTCCTGGTATGTATAAATTAAGCGCGACGCCAAGATGGAATCATGAAGTAGTTGTGTTCTTCACCACCATAGGGTACTCACAAGTACTCATCTCGACGTGTTTAGACGTATGTGGTGCCTGGACAGATATTGGAAGCTTCGTGAAGAATGGAACTATCGAGCATATCAATCACGGGTCTATGTTGTCCTGATCAGGCTACGATTACTATTGAATATATAATTACAAGCTCTGTTGATACATTGGCAAGTTCATAGCCATCTCAAACGCACTAGGTTCTCGGTGGCTGTCCTTGCTGCTGGAATCCTGGAGGCATGAAGCCGGGGGGTCCACCATATCCAGCCTTGGAAGGGGGAGGTCTGGAGGGCAGTCCAGATGGAGGGGGTGGTAATTGAGACGGAGCTCCATGTTGTGATAGATTGGGCGGCGCAAACCCAGAGGGTATCGACTGGAAATCTCTATTTGGGTAGTTAGATGGTGGTGCAAATCCAGCGGGTATTGACTGCGGAGCGCCGGGTCGTAACATCGGGGGTGGCGCAAATCCAGTGGGAATTGGTTGTGTAGGGGTATTCGGTATCGGCTGGGGTGCTGGCGTCTCAAACATCTGCGGAGGCATCGCTGTCTGTGGTACTTCTACACCATGCTTTCTTGCTTGTGCAGCAAGCATACGCTCTGAGTCATCACCATGACGTTCGCCTTTTCCATCTTTCTTGTACGCGTATTGAACAGAGATTTCTTTATTCATAAGAAATTGGCCATTCATGTTCGCGATTGCCTCATCTGAGGACTCGAAGTTGGAAAACGACACAAACCCATATCCTTTGCTGAGATTAGCATCGTCCCGAGCTATTTTGGGAGGCGCGATAAGGCTTCCGAAGCGGCTGAAGGTATCGTATAGTGTCTTCTCGTCTACCATAGGGTCGAGATTTCCGATGAACAGCTCTGCGCCCACTTCCACAGTCTTCTGCTTGTCAGCAGAAGCCTTGTTTACCCTGATAGGCTTGCCATACAGACGAACTCCGTTCATGATCTTTGCGGAGTAATCTGCATCCTCTTCCGATATAAATTCTACAAAGCCGTAGCCTTGATGGGTCTGTGTTACGCGATCCTTAGGCAGGTGAACGTTTACTATGCGGCCGACCTGAAGCATCAATTCCCACACAAGGGGATCGGTGACGCGTTCGTCGAGGTTTCCTACATAGACTGTCGCCTCTTTATCTTGTTCCCTACAGCTGATCAGTACGTCATCCTCTAACGAAGTCTAGTCTACACAGACCAGTGTCTTGTAGTGGCAGCCATTCCTACGTGAGAAAAACTGCTTGGAGTTGAGATAGCTTTGCAATATTGATCTTGTCGTCGAGGTCGATAGCAGATTGAGAATCCCGAGAAGGTGGGAAAATCTAAGTGGTGGAAGATTCCGAGTAGGTCGATCGCTGTGAGCAGAATGGTAATTATGGGTGGTTTAAGTTGGGAGCGTCACGCAAGTAGTGCTAAGTTCGAAGAGTCGAGTGCAGAACGGTGTTTATAAGTATGACCGACGACCCGACGTAGCTTAGAAACATAGTTATACTGTGCCTATGACGAGATTTAGCATCAAGTTTCCAGGATATGCGCTTTCGAAAGGATGTCAAAACAGCTAGCGCAAGTAAGCAAAAGAGGTTAGAGTCACAGATGCTGCGGCTCGGTTGCCGAAATTCTGCCGGCATGCTAGCTTAGAGATATAATACTGGTCTGCACTGACTTGCAATCACAACCCCAAAAGAACGCTGTGTGCATCATCCCAAACCTCGTATCACCGCCATCATGAAACTTACACTATCGGAAGAGTCCAAGGTTCGCACCCATTATCCGCAAGGACGACATGCAACTAACTTCCGCTAGGAGCGCATCGCGAAGGTCATCGATGTTTCACGCATCGCAATTCATTAGTAAAACTTCTTCAGCACTATGGTATTACGATTGAGCTAACATCTTACAGTGGCTACCTCCCATTAATTCTCTACCTTGGTATGTCTCGACGACCCATGGTCTTGTGCCAACCCTAATCCAATTCCCATCAGGTTATACTCGCAGCGAACCCCGGCCATCGTTCCTCCGGTATGCTCCAAACCGCAACACGACTGCTAGCATGGACTCATTTGAAAACAGGCTCTTCTCCCCCTTGGGTTAGACGACTACTATGCGCATACCTTTCTCCCCTCGTAGCAATTCTTTCTATCTGTATCATATTCAACTCAGGCCATGAGCCTAATGTATCAGCGCGAGATGAAGGAGTTGGAAGCAATGTATTTGTTAGGACGGAATTGGTGGTTTCAAAAGCATAACGAAATGGTTGTACAACATTGGGTCTACTTGGAATTATTCTCCACAGAACACTTGCTGGACCTGATGCCTGATTGCCCTGACATGAAACTTAGTCATCCTAGTATGATATGAATTCAAGCAGAATGCTTCGATATATCGCGCTGGAATTACCACGTCTTCCTATGAGCAATTGTGCGAGACAGGATGCAGACATTGTCTGGTGCAAGAGCTTTAGCACGACAAGCCTCAAAGCACAGAGCCTCGCCAAGTCCTCTCGTGCATCTAAACCATAAGCGAGACGCCTAAAACGTGCTCCTGAGTTCAACATTGGGAGCGAAATGAAGAGCAGAAGGCAAGCTGTGGGGCTTCGCCAAAGAATAAGAAGCCATGGGTGCTGTGCCATACCGAAGTGCGAACGGGAGCTGTCCAGGGTCCGTAACCAATGGATTCCCCCACGTGGGACCTCTTACTAACACCACCATCTCACCAGCTGCGGCATCACCATCCACTGTGGTGGGCCGGCAGCATGAGAACGCCGAGAAATCTATTCGAGACCATCTCTCAGTACCTAGATCGGACACCATGCCCTCCCGCTCCGTGCCTCTATCCGCATGTGCCCCGCCATACATGTGGAGCCGGACAGGTACCTATTCCTCAAAGCGCATTGCATATGTACTCCTGTATACCCTTGATCACCCTTTGCGTTTTCTCTTTATGCCCTAAAAATAGTTATAGTCCCCGCCGAGTGCAGGGACCGGTCATTACATATCGATTATGTCGAGTCTCCCTAGTGTTGGAGACATCCTTATGTTATCGCAACTTGCTTGGCGTATAGGGAGGGCATTTGTGGCTGGAAGCGAGGCAGCACCGCAAGGATTCATCGAAATTGAAAAACAGGTCTCTCATCTGTCAAAATCATTGAAATTCTTTGCTGAGGCTCTCTTTTCCAATCCGGACAACAATATACTCAACTACGCCTCGGCGGACACTAAGGATGGTGTTAGGAAGCTTCTCTCATCCATACAGCAGACACTCCAAGATCTCGACAGTCTCATCTTTGAACATCAAAGTACCGTCAAGAAAAGTACTGAGGGGGGTTGGACAGTAGTGCGAACATGGAGTCCTATGGTCCTAGCAAACTACAAGTATATGATGTGGACATCTGAAGGTGGCTCTCTCGAATCGTTGAGGGACCTTCTACAAATGCATACGAACACTCTCAAGCTGACCACACATGCTGTACAGAGGTATGTGGCCCTGGTCGTATATTATATCGTTGTGTGGCTCACGTAGGCAGTAATTCTCTCTCGAATCTAGAAGAAGCAGTACGTAGTATATCTGAGAAGGTTCGCCGAAGGCACCGCGAATCAGCTACAGATTTCGATGAGAGAATACATGAGGTTAGCCGCTCCATACATGCAGCAGTTAATGGTCTTCCGAATACATCGATGGACAACTCAGAGATAGACTCCGCGTCGCCATGTTTTCCGGCAGAGCTGGAAGACCTTTTGCCACCCCCGCCGCCTCTCAAAAGCTCCAGACGTGGACTGTCCGCCCCGACAGCGGGTCAATCAGAACTACAAGCTTCGTCAGTGGGAGATCTAAGCGCACCCTCACGACCTTCGAGTCACACGAGTGGCTCCAGCTCGGGCAAGTTTGATCCGAGATGGAGCGCTCTAAGCGGGATGAACTCACGTCCTCTGTCGCTGAGTCGTGCCAGTATGGGTCGGGAAACGTCCATAAGAAGCCAAATGTCATATCAATCAGGCGACTTTCCTTGCGCAATGGGTAGTATGAGTCCTGTAGAACCCACGCCACCCCATCTCATGGCAACCGATCGACACAGCAGTATAGTGTCAATAGAACCTCTGCCTCCTTCAATGGTTATGGAGATTGATTCGCACTCGTCTCTGAATAGAAGAATGGATACACTCCCCGTAAGTCAGCCTCGAATTTCTACCAAATCTATCCGACTCGCGAATGCTGTCGCGACGGAAAGACAGATGGACAACTTCCAGGCTGATGCCTTCAAAAACTCTGCAATACTCTGTGACGTGTAAGCAAATCACTCTCCGAGCTCATGACTGAGGATGCTGACAGTAACAGACGAGGTACTGCGGTCGAATGGACTCGTTCAGTGCCTATCGATCCGGAAGAATACAATCCATCTAATCCATACGGAGTCGAGTTAGTACAGGCCATGGAGTCATGCCGCTTGTGTATTGTCAAAAAGCGCGAAGTCTTACCCCAAGGAGAGACCCATATTGCAACGAGCATATGGGCTTTCAGTGACGATGGAGCCATGCGGATGCAGCAAAAGCGTAAGTAGTAAAGTCCACGAAAGCAAACTTACTTGTGTATTGACCTGACCTTGCGTACAGTCCAAGACCATACACAATACATACCATACTCCTCATATTTTTCCTCGGAGAAGATCTCACTGTCGGTACCTAGCGAGCTCAAGTTCCACGACGTCGTCTACGGCTCACGGCCGCTCCAAGTCTCAAGCACGAATTGGATCAACTACGTAATTGAAGACGCACAAGGTATATGCCACATCTCCTCGTCTGCTCACAGACAGCTGATCTGTCATACAGCTGCCGCATCCTTCCAAAACGAGCTCATGTCAAGCACGCTCATTGCGCAATTCAAAACTGAGAAGACTCTTCGCCTTCACGAAGGTATCACCAGCGTCCTCACCTACCAAGAGCAAATGTGCGGCATGGAAAACCTGCGGGTATGGGAAGACGAAGTGACAAAAGGCATCTTCGCTATGATACACTTCTCGGCACAGTTCAGGCCTGGTTATTTCGCATTCTGGCTCAACAGTTCACAGAATTCGATCCGTGTGAAAGACGATGGCGGCTGTCAGGTGAAAGTCAAGGGCTTGCGGATACCGCACGGCATAGATGTTAAAGGAAAAGGAAAGGCATCAGATACGCTGCCTGAACCAAATCAGACAGCGAATGGTGGGAGGAGAGGCAGTGAGCACAAGCGATTTGTGACGGGCGCGAGGATTGAGTTCTCGAGCGAGGTGGAAAAGTATGCGTTCCTGGATTTGGTGAAGCAAGTTCAGCAGACGATGATCATGCTGCCAGATCTAATGTAGCAGAGAGAGGAGAAGTTGCATTTACGGCGTATGGTTGATTTTTTGCATAGTCATGGAGACACTTGCGCAGTCAAAATACTGTCATTGAGTGGTGTCTTTTGCTCCTAGTTGCGAACGCATAGTAGACCGCAGTCAACATTAGCAACGGTACCTGTGTTATGATAGTGTTTTTGTACGATCCAATTCCAACTTACATCTTATGATGCCTGGCATTGGATTCAGTCCCCCGTGCTATATGTACGAAAGTGATAAATCTCCTCTCCTTGGAATGCATGCGTTGAAGTGCATACTGCTACTGCTGACTCGCTTCCTTCGTGAAATTTGGATGCATCTCGTGCGCGGAAACATCAAGAAGTGGTTCTCAGAGCGCACGCAGCTGTTGTAAAGAGCTATAATCAGACTTAGTGTACCTCAGCAAAGTTCATATCGTGGTAGGAAGATCTAACATAGGTAATTAGTAGTGGGACAATGATGCTATAGAATCGCCGAGTACAGAACCACCTCGAAAGCGCTACTTCCTCTACTGGCTATGTCTAGACTTATCACTTCCACGCAGTGTTTCCTTCGAAGCACACATAGTAGGTGAAAGTGTTGTTAGGGGCAAGGCGACCCATCGTCCAAGAAACCGTCGATCGATTGCACCAATGGCAGTATATCCAGCGCGGAATTGCCCAAGCTGGGACTTTCTTCAAATTACATTCCGGGAGTTAGTGTACAAACCAACTCGCTCTCTCTTTCGTTCTTCAACGTCAACCCAAATTCTCTGCCTAAATGGCCCTCCGCGGTACTTGCCTTTCCAGAGACTGCCCTTTCAACAGGACCCGGTCCCTGTTGGCTACAGCGCTACTAGGACTCACCGGTAGTTGATTAATGCAGCTCCGGCGAGAGGAGACACCCTTTGCATCATTGGGCACCACCAGCAGCTCAAACTCTTCGTCCTTATGCAACAACATTAGTATATCTCACATATCCACCCGCGCAGGACCGCCATACCTCAGCGTTTCGAACGCGTTCAGAAGCTCACTAACCGCTCCACTCCCAGTGCTCGTCCTCATGCTCCACATCCTTACGGACTCGGAGTACCTCAAGTATTATAGTCTCCGAATCAGTAAATGGCGAGCGTGTAGAGCGGTTGTTAGAGCACCTAGAGTCTAGCAACGGCGGCCTTTCCACACCTCCACGAGGGTGGGGCGAAAAGGGCTTTTTATGGCCCACATGACCCTGTTTGCGGTGTTCTTGGTCCGCGACCAGAGGGACGGGCGACCAGGTGAGCGCATAGCGATAGTAGAGGAGGTAAAAGAGGCCATTGTGACAGCGGAGGAGTGGTGATTCTGTGAGTTTGAAGGTCAGTTGTCCTGTGAATAGCTGCGATGGATATAGCTGCGTAGGTATAGGTATCCAGGGCTGGCAGGATGTTGTAATGTTGAGGTAAAGTTTTGGATTTGAGGTACGCTACGCCGTCTAAGTTGTGGGATTATGAGTTTAGAGGAAGGATCTAATGTCTTCAAAATCGGCGGAAAAGCGCAATTGAGTACTTTCCGTAGGGGGACTGGGTCTTTAACTTACGTAGGGTTTTCAGATGTTGAGCTTTGCGCTCAAAAGCTACGCGTTGTAGTAAGGTTAATATTGCTTTGGCTTTGTAGCTAGTTACTACGATCGTAGAGGGTGGTCTCGACAAGAGACATCTATCACAACAGTAGCCGGCCGTACGTCGGCTCAGGACTGTGTAAACAACGTTCTACGCCGTAGCTTCCACTTGTCATATACCGCCAAGGTCTTGGGAACCACTCTCTTAGCTTGTTCCATGATCTCATAGACCATAGCACAAGCACTAACCAATCCCCATGCTTGTATAATCTGACGAATGCTATATGGTGTTGTATCTGGTAAATATTGCCCCTGAGTAGCCAGTCATGGCTCCCATCATTGGGGTATGGTCTTTATAGGGCTAGGTGCACGCAAAATGGTTATACGATCGAGCTTCGCAGATGTCGTCTCTGGCCAATACCAATATAACTGTTACGGCATGTTTGTGTCTTCTTCAACACTGCCGTTCCCCTTGAACTGGTAAACGGCTGCGCAGGCAGTGTGTATGGTTTGAGTGTGCGCAAAGACTCATACTGCGCCTTTTGATGTACTGAGTTTGTTTTTGGCAACTCGTGCCGGTGTACCACCGGTCCTTTGAAGTATGTCTCCCTTCGTAAGGTTCGTCAACACTTCTTGCTCTTCGTCAACGCGGATCAACTGCTAGCGGTCCCAACGCTGTAGTATGTATGAATGACCCAAGCTCTTCCAATATTACCTCCAGTGATTTTTCATTGTGGTATGCCGGTTCCTATTGAGCTATGAAATCAAGTTCGACGTCCGTTATGGGTTCTCTCAGATCTGGCTCAACTGACGTCTCTTTCTGCAGCTGCCCAACACCACGCGCCACGCCTCCAAGGCGTCATTATAGTTTTACTCCGTGTCGCTCTAATCTCCACCAGCGTTTTAAAGGTTCACTGCCATTGCATCCAACACGACTTTCTCGTAATCTGACAAGGCTAACGTGACATCCAATAGGTCTCACTCTCGCCACATTCCGACTGTTTGTACGTCGAAAGCCCCAATATTTCTCCTTCTCTCGCGGCTATAGCAAGTTCTGGATCAATGGCTGACCCAAATCGATACAGTCCATCTCAGATGGAGTGTTGATACTCCAAGGAGAGACGGCCACTGCCCCTACAGCAGTTGCAGCAACAGCAACAGCAACAGACAGTGGTCACCTGCCTCCAACTGCGGGCCGGCCATAACTCCGGCGTCTCAGCAGTGGGCCGGGGAAGTCTGGGCAGGCCTACCGCGACCTTTCACGGTGAGTGAGGTCATTCCAAGTTGGTCACCGCGATTGTGCAGTAAGTTGCCATCTGCTGATTAGCAACCTCATATATTGATGTTGACTTGTAGCAAGGCCCAGTAGCTCATTTCTGGTAGTCCTGACTTTGTGGTCCTATGTAGGGGGACGTGGTGTTCCTAGAGAAACATCTTCGGTGCTGTTGTAACGCGCAGGGCCATGTCTTCCATTTCACAAGTGCCAGAGGCCAGGACAGCTTGATAAAAATGGCTTCTGGAGTACTGTCTCCTCATACCTCGACCATGCCGGATTATAATTGCTGTAATGTCATTATAGTGCCAGATTGGACCCGCATTTGGGTCCCACGTAGGTTTAAGTCAAGCAGTTCTGGTCGTCCGGACAGGCGAATGTAGGCAGTTCAAGTATCACTTATCTTGATTCTTGTTGTGACTTAAGCGCGAATATCGGCGTTGTAGTCACACATGTCGAGATGTTTACGTTCTCGTAAGGTCAAGAATCAGCAAACCAAGAGCATACTTTGATGCGGCTAGAATATGATGCCGCAGACGTGAGCTTCAGCCTTCTGAAAACACTCACTGAAGTTCTTTTCATTCGAACAACATAGATCTCAGCATTCTAGAATCGCACGCGGAGCCTCTTCCCGTTTCGATGGCACCAAAACCGATCTCTGTGAGGCACATATTGCCAGTACTAGGCTGTCAAGGTGCACTTATCGGCTTCCTACGAGCACACATGGAGGATGAGATGCCTCCAGAGCTCCGAATATCAGCTTCTCAGGGGTAGGTATAGAGTCTCACTCATTCATGTACCCAGTATACAGTGTCCCGAGAGCATACATCACTCAATGGTCACGAACTGCGGACGTGCTGTGCAGAGTGTCCACTGTCCGAGCGGCGTGTGAGGCAGCTCTGATAACGCGTATGATGGGTTTACAGGCTTTCTCTGTGGCCTTCCGTTGCATTACTACCACCACCATCATTTATCACAACTCCTCCAGCATCCCTGGCGATGCAGCCAGCGTCTCGTGAGTCCATGAGTGCAAGCACAGCCACAGCCACAGGCCCAGGTCGCCTCGTCGCCCAGCCACCGGCAGCATAGGTATGGCAAACACTTGCGACCTCCTTAGCGCTGCGGGAAGCTTGTGGCCTCCCCCTCCCCCTCCCCCTCACCGAACATGTGGGTCTTGCTAGCGGCAAGAAGTCGCGATAGACGTTTAGAAGGCCTGTGCGGGCTTCACGTTTGGCTTGCGTAAGCCTTCACACTTCGCCCAACCATCCATGTATGGACTCCAGAATAGATGGGCTGCATCCCCTGAGTCCGGGCTACAGCCTCCCGTTAAGCTCAACTCCACAGCTTCTCGGGCAGTCAAGATATCGGCCTGGCGCAAAAGCAGAGTGGCAGATTCATCGATCAAAGCAATCTCCCGAGCTTAGCATCGGGAACATGACCATTCCCTATCCGGACGAAGAAGTTACATCATGTGCTTCTGTGTGGTTCGATTATGACAGCTTTGACAGCAATGGTCGTTCCTGCCCTGCTTTTGTTTTGATCCAGGCCTAAAGGGGTCGCGGGATAGTTTCGATTCTCACCAGCTCTCGAGCCCCCACGTCCGCCTTAAAAACTCGTCTCTCCTCGCCGATTTTCCTTCTCTTCTTCACCCAACAACTCATCTTTCTCACTGCTCTCTACCTTCATTCTCTTCTCTCTTCATTGCTTCTTGTTGGCAACCATTCCTTTACCTTCCTCCACTCTCTTCACCTTTCCTTGACCATATCTCCTCTGTTACCAGTCACTCATTCATCATCATGTCTTCATCTGGTTCTTCCGCCGGTAGTTCGCCAGTTCGCGAGACTTTCTTTGACTACTCCGAGCCCGCCTCGCCAAATTCTGTCAATACTGCT
This sequence comes from Pseudovirgaria hyperparasitica, assembly GCF_010093815.1. NCBI lineage: Eukaryota > Fungi > Ascomycota > Dothideomycetes > Acrospermales > Acrospermaceae > Pseudovirgaria > Pseudovirgaria hyperparasitica. Next base: position 159,416 of record NW_022985560.1, read on the forward strand.
GACACCATCCCCTCGCCTGGTTCCACTTATGATCATCAGCATCAAGCTGTGATCATTCCTCAGCACCACCAGTATCCCCCTCATGTTCGCGCCAAGATCATCGAATGGTCCAACATCTTCACCGGTCTTCATGACCAAGAAGTCCGTGACCAAATCTTGACGCTTATCCAGGATGAGGAGAAGCTCACGGTCAAAGACGCCTATCGTTCCCTTCTGAAGGCGATTGTCTCTACGCCAAGCGATGTCCTCCGTGGTGGTATGATGGAAAAGTATCTCTTCGAGCTGATTCACCCCTCCGAGTTCGAAGGTGTTATCGACACCTGGCGCATGAATGATCTTGTTCCCTTTGTCCGTCTCAATCCCGCTGAACACCGCGAGTACATGACACGCTACCTCCATGTCGCTTGCAATACTGGGTCTTCTGAGGCAATCCTGGCCGGTGTCAACAACCTCGCAGAGTTTTTTGATCTCTTGAAGACAGTAAGCCATCTTGATCCGATCTGAGACCGCTCGCTAACACCACATTCAGGAAGTTCCGCTGATCAACGAATGCACTGAGCTCAGACGCACTGTTGACAGCCAGTTTCTGTTCTTCTACCAGGACATCCGCCAGTCCCACCTGGCTAAGATCCTAGTCGACAACTTTGCTGAGAACCTGTTCCCGAATCTCTGCTCTGTTGCCTGGGTAAGCGCTCGGGTTTACAATAACCTCGCTCGCTCTCCCGTGCTCTATCCTCATAACGGCTATGAGACAATGGTTCGTATGCATATTGTCTCTCCTTTGCCCGTCACCGATCGTCAGTCGTTCATGACAATGCATGCTTGGGCCCAAGGCATCATTGCCGACTACGGTTCTCCAGTTCGCACCATCACCTGTGAGGTACGTGGTGGTAACATCGCGTGGGCCACTTACACGATTGAATTCTACAGTGTCGAGCATGCTATGCGCATGGTCGAGATGCAAGGACGTGTTCGCTCTTGGATTCAAGTAAGTTTCGCTCCATTTCTCATCATTTCCGGCTTCACATCTGACTTCAGCCAGACTCCCTCCATCGGCGGCATCGTGAGAGTTGAAATCATGGCGCCATCCGAGCTCCTCTGTCTTACAGAACTTGTCCACAATGGCTTCCGTGGAGACATTCAGATCCCGCGCTGCCCACGTTATCCTCATCGCACTGCCTCAATGATCATCGCTCCTCCCCACTTCGTTCGCGTCGACGATGTTCGCACCACTCTCATGCTTCGCAACTTGCCCAATGGAATGACCTCTGTAAGTTCTGCCACTCTTTTTTCAAGCTTTACTGACACAGACATAGTTCGAGTTGAAGTATCTCATCGACGGTATGGCGCGCAACATGTACAACTTCTTGTATCTCCGCATGGACTTCCAGACCGGCAACAACGTCGGCTATGGATTTGTCAACTTTGATGATCCCGATGCTGCGGTCCAGTTTGCCGGTAAGTGGCAAGGCTTGACTTGGATCATCAACCATACCACCAAGGTCGCGGCTGTTTCTTACGCCACTACTCAGGGTAAGGAGAACCAAATCGCTCGCTTTCGCAACTCTGGTCTTCGCCTCCAGCCTGCACCAAATCGTCCCAAGGTACAAACACACCTTGACTACAGTCTTCCAAGCTAATCATTTCTCAGCTTTTCGTCTCGCTCTTCGACTTCGCCGAAGAATCTATGTCTGGACGCGCCTTGGGTGAGGAGATTCCACTTCCCCACGTCGATAACCATACCAAGCTCAATCGTTCTGTTATGAATGGTCGCAACAACGGTAAATCCCTTCACCCAACTCATCTTTGCCTCTCTCATCTGACATTGTCACTTCAGGTCTTTACAGTCGCGCTCGCCGCACCGGACAGGCAAACCTCATGCAGGGCTTGTTTGACAACGGAAACCCACACAATCCCCCAGAGTTCGACTCTATCTTTTCTTTCGCTCATCAGTTCAGCGCTGTCTACAACAAGTGATGTGCTCTTTCCCCATCCCTCTTCTTTGGTTCGGCTTTTGTGTCTGGATCTGATGGTGATTGGCCAATGTGGTCTGGATGGATGTCGGTTACATCTTGTTTGCGTTCTGGATTTGAATCTTCTCTTCTTGTATCGTCGGCCTAGTGGTCTTGACGCCTTTTAATACCTTCACTGTCTCTGTTTATCTTGTCGGCGAAATGGCGATACTGTAGCGAGATCTTGTATCTCAACCACCTCCTCTTATGGAGCAATACAATAGTTAGATACCAATTGACATCATGGCTTGTCAATCATCCTCGCTCTTTCTCGTCTCTCATAGTGACTTGACCTTACCGCAATAATAATAGACTTAGACAAGCGAATAAAGGCGAGGAATTTTCCTACCGGATCCAAAAGAGTCTCTCCATAGGGAATTGTTCACGTACTCAGCATTTGCGGGCACTCCTAACATCCCCCTTCCCCGTCGACTGCAACCACGACGATATATCAGCGCAACAGCCATAACCTTGTCACAAACACCAGCAGCGTTTCTAAAATGCACATCCGCATCTCTTTTCGCGTCCCTTAGCTATACCATCCCGCATTATCACATCAGCGCGCAGAAAGCACGCAATTGACGCACGCCTCGTGCACCACCACGCCGCAAGGTGCGCCACGACTGAGGTAACGCAGTCAAGGATAAGGGAATCTTTACGGCCGTCCGGTGTTTCAGACGTTCACGTAAGCCGAGGAAAACTGGATCGAGCCACAATTGCTACGACGATGCAGATCTAGATTCGCAGGTACATCCGAACGATATTGCCTACCACAACATCACGGATTCCCTGGGCTAAGCGTGCAGCAGTATGTGTAGTCGAAAGCTGATGAAGTTCTGGTCCGGTTTCCTGAGGTCGCTTGCAGCTCTGGCAATAGAAAGTTGCCTGACAGTACCCGCGCTGGTGAGAGGAAAGAGACGAGTGCTCGTGGTGTAGCCACGCTGTCGTGTACAATACACGCCCTCTCCTGAGGCGATAAGGTTGGAGAAGATGTTGAGCATACTGTGCGCTAAGTATTCGAAGAGGATGATGACGTCCAAGGCGACTTAGATCCAGCGTGAGATGAGTGTCGTAGTCCACAATGTGGTAATAATAGCAGACGGGTCAACAGCAAACAGGAAGTCGGTCCTTTCTATTGCGTAGCTACTGATCAGATATGGCAAGTCTCCAAAGCTAGTATATGTGTTGCAGTACGAAGACGACTGGAAGGTGAGATGCGGGTAGCTTGTGGCTTCCAATGAGGAGCAGTATGCGGTGACAGCAGCGACTCTATCAAGAGAGGCATGTTTGCTCGGGATGATAGCTTACCTGATTGCGTTTGTAGCGAACTGAGAGACGTCTATATCCAGGAGTTGGATAAGAAGGAGCGTCAACAGGGCAATAATCAAGGGGAGGATCAAGAGCTCGAAATGATATGCATACACAGATGAACTGTGAGCAAGTGAGGATAACGGACGCTAGGAAAGCTGCTGAAGAGAAAGACCATCCCGTATCTGTCCAGAGGAGAACGAGGGCGTTCGACCCGGGAGTCGCGTCCAAGTGACTCTTGATATAGTAGGTGAGGATTCACCCGAGTTCTGCACAGTCCACGAAGACTCGGATCCTAAATTTGGGTGTCAAAAAGTAGACACGCGAGATTACAGACGAGTACTGTGATATTTGACCAGGTTGCAAGTCGCATGAAAGAGACCGTCAGATATTTCCAGTGACCCGCGGTTAATGCCATATCAGAGTCCGATATGCCAGTATGTTCTTGGCTATGGGCAATCGACAAAAAGGAGGGTCAAGAGCCTGCTCAGAGTGGCTCACATGTCAGACATTGACACCACAATGTAGCTCCTCCTTTCAGAGGCCAGGATCGAGAAACGCGGTATGGTAAAGACCGTGTGGTGTATCCTCTTGGCTTGGCGACCTTCCCCGTCCAATTGTGTAACAGTTCTATTAGACTCGAGTGTGCTCCAAGCCTGTACTTGACACATAGATTCTGTTGAGTCGGGAGGCAATTAAATTGCTACACGCCGAGATTTTGTAGCTCACAGACACGCTGAGCTAGCTGTAGAAGCGTTGTATTGCTCGACGACAGAGGATGTGTGCTCACCTCAGGGGTCCAAGCTCTTTATTGCCTCCACGTTTTGCAGTACCCAGGTCACTGTATGCTGATCACCCTCACAGTCTGGGACTGCTCTGGAAACACGTACTACGGCAACCTTATCCGCAATTTTGAACATTAGGACACTGTCACAGCAGGTACTGCACCCTCATTGTCCCCGTTGACGTTGATGTTCGTCTCATAGTCCCGGGGTGTTGTGACACCACTATTGCGCCGCAGATTCTGGAGAGCACACGGTTGAGGCAGTTCTGGTCCGGTGACAGAGTGTGATCCTGCTGCTTTGTGACTTGCGACACATAGTTCTTCTCCTTGTTGAGTTGTCTTTCTTCAATTGGTCTTGGTTTGGGGAGAAGTATTTATGTGCTGACAACCTGAGATATACAATAGCCAGTTGGTTGGGTGGATAATTTGTGACGAAAGGCATAGACAGAGCTAGGAGCCGGTTGGTATTTCGGATTGCCGCTTCCATATACCCTGGACTGTCGTGACTTCGAGGGAAGCAAACCTTTGCGATTTTAAGGAATGTTAGTCCCGTTTGTTGTCGTTGGTAAACGCTCAAATAGAGGACTGGAAATATTTCGTTGTTCCGGTGTGTTTATAATGTGTCTTCCGGATACTTATGTCTTCAAGGGATGCGGTTCTCTTGTCATCGATAGAGTCCAGAGAATTGCGGGGAGTCTCTTGAGATGATGATGTCTTAAACTGCTCGTCATTCAGATTATGGCGGCCCTTAAGAGATTCAAGCTTTCGTTATGGGAGTAGACACGAGAAGGGAGCTAAGAATGGAAGATTATTTGCGGCTATTCGTCGATCATGTCTCTCAGAATATGGCGTTCTGCGTCGAGATTCAGGGACTGGGTCAATCGCTGGATTATCATCTGATGGGTCGATCAAAATGGTAAACAGTTTCATCTATGAAAGGCAAGCATGTCAATGCATGTCAGTCGATGTCTGGCGACTCATTTTATAAGGCGGGCGTAACTTACCTTCGGTGCTCGACCGTAAAAATTGCACTATGATCGCGATTACCATCTATATCTAAAGTGTTATGGTGTTGTAACACTTCCCTGGATAGTATACCACGAAGGTAGACGTGGATCTCGGCGACGGAGCTGGAAAGAGATATATCAGGCACTCGGTCTCGTTGAGACGTCCTCCGAAGTCCCCAAGACAATTTTGATCAATGATGAAGAAGTCGAAAAGTGTTAACAGCTCGCTACACACTACTCTGTATGTCAGACCGATCATGGCTGTGGTAATCAAAGTTAAACAAGCTCAACGATTATGTCGTCCTCATTCTCGCTTTACCATGCTTCTTGAAGGAATTCGAGTGCTGGCTAATGGTATGATGTATCAGTTATGCAATGCGTCAAACGCGAGGAGTGATCTGCGTAAGGCAGATTCTGCAGTACCAGAGATTAGTCGTCGGATGAAAAACATAGCTGGGGATTTCCCTCCCGGACTGGTCGGTTTGGATATCTTCCCGAGGTTCTATGATTTGTCCTGGTGTTTTGATTGGCAAGTGTGCTAAGCGCGTCGGAGAAAATCCGCAGATAGTAGATCCTGCAGCGCGGTGACATCAGGCTATGATGCAGAGCAGTATGGGGTATCTTACTTACTAGAGAGGTTTCTTCTGGTACCTTTCATCGATATCGACTCCCTCATCTGGTGTTCGGGTCTTCAAGGGTCGTAAACACATTGACCGAGTGTAGTGCCAGCCGTAAGCTGTCACCCCACGGCTTCCAAGTCAGATACAAGGAAGCTCATCGACCTCGATGATGAGAAGCTTACTTTTGTCACATCATCGCGGTCTTATTTCTTTGTTGGTGTCCAAAAAGGCAAGGATGCCATTCGCGTCGTTAGAGGAATTCCACCTACCAAAGCTCGCGACGCCACGGTTTCTTTGATGAAGCAAAATAGTCGAGATAGCTTTCTATAGCTCGTTATCTTCCTATTCCGCTCTTCCATTGAAGCCCAGAGCTGTTATTCGAATAGTGAAATGCAAGTATTGGCTTTCTTGCTGAAAGGGAGTGTGCGAGTAACGAGCCTGCACAAAGCTTTCTCTTTGCACTCATCACTGTCAAAGGGGAAAAAGATGAAGGACTAGGAGGGTCTCTCGACCAAATGAATGTGGTGGGGGGTCCTTTTGTAAAACATGACTGGTTGAAGATTTGGTTGGAAGGAGTGTTGTGCTGTATGAATCTTGCGGGCGGTTGCAGTGGTTCTAGCGGCTATGCTGATGACCGCACCATTGTGACGATCTTTTGACATCCGCTATAACCACTTACCGTGGCCGTCACCATCGTACTGACACATTTTTTCAACGCAGATATCCTTATCAAAGAAGGCTTGTCAACGAATTTTTCCACGCCTTTTTATGGGACACTCACATAAAGAGAAAGACGATGAATGATACGAGCTCCACAGTACCAGGAAGAGAAGAAAAGGAGGAGATGTCTCAGACTTATTCACATGTACCACAGGCACAGTCCCGTCAGAACACGCAACTTTTGACCTTGCCTAAGCAAGAGCCAATCGAGCAGCCACCCATCCGGACGAGCTCCCAGCAGGCATCGCCCCTACTCTGCATCCAACCACTGACACATGGAATCCTAACATGTCCTCTGGCATACCCCCCGACCACTACTCTATCTCCTCACCCACCGTGCCCGTTCTCTCCAACACCAGCACCACAGAAACCACAGAGCACGAGGCCCGGAACCAGCTCGACACGCCATATAATTCAGACGTGCCGTGGGGTGGCTTCATTGTGCTGGAGGACATGGCAACGCAGCTCGAGGCAGGTGTGCCCCTGGACGATTTCATGCGCCCTGGGGTGGAGGAGGGCACGTGGTAAGTGTTTAGACCGCTGGTCGAGCGCCTGCTAAGCTCTATAAAAGTAGACACTAAGAATAGAGACACGCGTCAGGAGGAGGATAAAAGGGCCAGTGTTTTTCTTGCTCGTGAAAAGGGGAAAAGCGTAGATAGAGAGGGACAATATGATGAGGAGTTACGATAAGGCCGTGTTGCTGCGTATGTATTACTGGGGCAGTGGTGTGGTGTGCTCTTGCTATAAGTGATAAATGAAGCTGATAAGACAATATAACGCGGTTATAGGCTGATTGGACGACGTTGAGTAATAATAGGAAAGTCTTCAGTTGCGATTGTGGTCCGATAGGCATCGTTCGGATTGAAGAAGACCTTCTGGTGAATATTATCTTTAATGGACGAAGCATACGATAATATGGGACGATTTATGCGAATTTTCAGTCCTCCTCTGTGACTTACCTCTACAAATGAAATCCCCTGATAACATATCCTGGGCATGGGCCGTCGTAAAAGTAATCCTTAGATACACGAGATTTAGAGCAGGCGATTTGAGCATGTTCAGCATGGCGCATAAGATACAGATAGCGGAACTCAATGCGTTTCATCCGGATGGAAGCATACTGCTACTAGGATGCATATCCTAATTCGGATTCTAGCACTGTTGGATGATAGAACCTATGAAACGATTTCGAGCGAATATCATTAGGAGCATGTACCCAAGTCCAAGAAGTCATCCTATCCAGAGAAGCCGGGTCTCAGAGTCGAATACGTGGTCTATAAAATACAGACATGTGCGGAGGAATAGTCGGATCAGGCCATATGACCGGACATAACAGACATCAGGCAAAGAAGAAGATCTGGGTACACCCAGAAACGAGCCTAGATCATGACTTCCAGACTCTGGAGTAATTCTCATCACTTCGTGTCTGTATATCCTTCAGAGAGAAGCACCGTTCAGCACCGAGCATCGATCTGCACAGAGGTAAATCGAACGATCGCGAGTGGGACCTTGGAGAACAATAAGGATGCGAGCAGATATGCAGGCTGCAACAGTGGTGCTAGGATCATGGTATTAGGTGGATGTGTATAAAGGAGCAAACAATGACAAGTTATTAGTGTTGGGTGGTATGAGATGAGATGTCGTTGAAAGAAGACTCGTTTAGTGCGCCGAGCAGTAAGTCCTTGGCATCCAATGGACGGATCATCCATGGATACCTGCAGGCGTTGGCATCTTTGCGCGAGTCATGTCGCATATTTTATTTTACATCTACAATATCGCATGTCACGGATACCATCACAATGCAACTTCTTTTGGGAGCATACTGGTTCTATCTAGTATTTCCTTGTGGCGCTCTTGTATGGTTGGTATGCTTTCAACATGTCAAAATTCATAGTCAACTGTCACCATTCAGATCCAGTCTGTTTATGACGTCAATGTCTCATATAGCAACAGGGGCCGGCATAACCTTTCATTTGCTAATCTCAATAACAAAAAATAGTGTACATACTATCACAAAATGGTCACTCAAGCCCTAGCCATCACAGCTTTAGTTACATTCATTCAGACCGTCGCTTCGACCCACCAGCTATCATCACGATGGCAAACTGATCAACGACCTAATCTCCAGTAGTCACTGTGTCACTCGTTTCATAGTAGTCTGTATGGTTTCAGAATACCAATTCGATGATGTGACCAAGTTCGGGCAGAGAATAAACACTGATAGTGGGTACGAGCAGCTAAACATCGTTATAGAGATATACACGCTGCACCTGTCGAGCGATACCAGAAAGATAATCATTAAACGGATCAATTGGTAGAGTTCATGGTAGGTATCTCAAACGGAGCTATTATCGCGATGAAGAACGTCCTGAGGTTTCAAGAAGAGGGTTCTGATAATCGGGTACGATGGGGTCTTCGGTACGACATCACAAATCATCTACTCGTTCTGAATATAGCTCTGCATCATTACATGAGACTGTACACTGCTCAGGCTCGTCATATTCTTCATAGTGAGACAGCGCGGTAGACTCCAATGTGTCTGCAGGTGGACTGCTCTCATAGGAGATTAGGAGATTAGGAGAATAGCGGAGAAAGATACTAGTCAGATTTCGGAGTATACTTGCACCCAGGGTAGTACCATCAGATTCTAGGAAAACTGCAAGAACAGGACCAAGTACTACAATGCTTTGCTTCCCATAGTCACAGATATCATGTGGCAAGTCCAGAGAAAGCTTTTCATATCTTCGAGAAAATTGTAGTACAGCACTTTCCGATCTGCTGCCGCGCACAGCAAGCATAATCAAAGTCTCCACGATCGAAGTCTTCAGAGAACATAAATGTAGGATTTACTTCCTCTCGTCCTTGAAAATATGGCCCGCTCCACCACTGTTCGAGGAAGACTCTCTACTGAATTTAGCGTTGCTGCTAAGAATTCATATGGTATTGATCACATCAAGCTGAACTGATCAGTCAGGTCTTGCCGCACCTTCCAGACGCCCCCTTAGCCCCTAACATCCGTGTCCATCGTGCTCCGGCACATGGTGGCGACTACATCTGACCCAGATGTGGGTACACATTTGCAGAGATCTTTGCAGAACGCTCAGTGACCGTCCCTGATTCTGGAAGTGAGCCCTTAGGCTACCACATGGATATATAGCGGCACTCTTTCTGGTCAGATGTTGGCACAGCGTCAAATTCTTCGATCGCTCTTGTTCCTCCATGTTTTATCAGTCGCTTGACGCACAACCCCTACAGCCACAGCTGACGCATTCGATGGTTTGGTTCTCTTGAAGCTGGTCCTTTGGCACCCGACAGATACAGGTAGCAGAGAAGTTTGTCTCCTTTGTTTGAATGCACCGTAAACAGCAAAGCTTCGTAGCGTTAGCTCATGCGGATAAGAAGTAAATAGTCTCGGCATGCACATACCTTTTCATAACCTTGCTTCTTCCATTTCGCGATCAAATTCGCATCTGCATACCCTTGCTTCAAAAGCCAATCGTAAAGCTGCTTGCTGATCGCCTCCTTCTCGTAGTACAAGTCGTAGATGTACCGGCTGCGTTGATGTGTGATTTGGAAAATGGGCCAGATCATCTCGTGCCTTTTCTTGCCCTCGTGGGACGCGTTCTCTGCATCCTTCATCTTGTTCGAGAACTCTAGAAGAGTGTCTTCGATGTCATCGAAACCATCGGGGGGAGGCTTCTTGTTGCGCCCGTGAGACCTAATAGGTGGCATGGCGAGGAGAGACTTCTGAAACAGTTGAAAGACAGGTTCGGAGAGTGGATACAACAGCTTGACTTGCTTCTCTTGGGGCTCGAAACAAATGTGTCTCTGGTAGCGGCTCGTAATGAAGACTACACCGAAGTTTGCGCGTTCTTGAATCTATCTGGGAGAGACAAGTATGCGCAATGTTTAGATAAGCTTCTGGTCGTTGGACTGGTGAAGCTCCAAGATATCCAGGTCTTGTGTCTTCGCTACATGCTTGGCTTGAGAATTATTCCAGTTGAAGGCGGCCAACAGGGCCATGATATTAGACCAGGCGTCATTGGCGGGTAGCGAGAGCCGAAGATGTGCCGCCGACTTCAACCTTATGTTAGTCTGGCGATATGATTGTACTGCAGACAAGCGCCTTAATCGACCATGACAATCAACGCTACATACCTTGCGCGGACTACACGGACGTGTAAGCTCATATACCATCACAGATTTCACGTTGGGCTTCTCTAAAGCACTAATGAGGTTATAGCTGCTGATTGGGCCGACGCAAGGAATCGAGTTATCCACTCATACCGACAATGGCTACGAGCTGTAGGTGTACTCCGACATTCTTCGTTTACGATGTCCCTGGAGCTTGATTATATGTTGGGTCGCCTGGAAGAATGAGACCATGTGCTGATAAGCTCAGTGTCCCGAGATCCAAAGCATGTACAAGCTTAATTTGCCGATCGCGGCCCTCCGCACAAAGCTTCGTCAGGAGTTTGAAAGACACCGCTACGTAAACCAGCTGAAAACAGTCGATGTGCTTATCTTCCAGGCACATGCAGAATTCCAGGTCGGTCTCCTAGCGAACGGTGAAATACAAGCGGGTCCTGACAAGGTACTTACAGGAAACGCTGAACTTCTGGAAACAAAAAACCAATGTCATGAAATATTTTCAGGTGGAGGAGGACAACAAGAAGCAACCACATGACTTCATGGGCAGGTTCTTGGAGGTACGACTGCCTTTATTTGTGACCAGAAGGACAACACATGCGTGGGCTGTGTTCCTGTCGTCTACTCTTGCTAACAAGTCAATCACAGGGACGAAATTAAAGTGAGGAGATACTTCGAAGTGTCTGTACATATTCAAATGCCAGCGTACTGCTTTTCCTTGGCTATAAACTCCGTGTAAATGCTCATGACATGTCCGGTCCGAACGCCGGCTACAATGCAAAATTACATGTTCGCAATCAATCTGTTTACTTCTTCTTGAAGTCATCCCTGACTATCTCAAACTTCTCTTGGACTACGTCACACAGATCCATCAGGTCTACCAGACCTTTGTCTAGCACGTCGTATACACTTGCGTTGTCTATACCAAAAGTCAGTACTTATTCCCGTTTGTCCCAGCAAGGGATCAATATACCGTATGTTTGTATTCTGAGGTTCATTCGCGCCTCTGACGGGTGCGGAATCGTGTAGCCACAGAACTCGACAACAGGACTGTCCCAATCGCATTAGCGCATGATCTCTTCATAGTGACTTCCGCTCAATTTAGCCAGTGAAGCATCAGAGTGCGGGCATACTTCTTCATAATTATCCACCTCAGTGCATTCCCCAATGTGTGATCTTCTTTCGCAAACTCGAATGACGCCGCAGTTTCCGTGGAGCCGGGAAGCTGCAATTCTCTCCATCAGCGTATGCGCGGGCTACTGGGGATTGCGTCCTTTGTGCAAAATAGGCACGTACCACTCTGAGACGCATAGGTGCGGCTTCCTCTTCCTCTTCGTCCATCTCTGTCGCTGGTGGCTCCCCGGGCAAGGCATCTGCCATTGTGACATCGGCGTCTCCCTCACGGGGATCAGTAGCAGCTGAAGGCATACTAGTGGCTTAATACTTATGATCTGATGGTGTAGAAGGTGTCAGCCTATGTTATCTGTCGACCAGGAACTGTTCTGGCAAATTGTTCCGTGGAGTTTTTTGCGGGTCGCAAGTCCCGACAGCCCTATAGAATATCTGCTAGACTTCTTTAGGTTAGCGTACTAGTCGACGTCTGGACGATCACACCACGACACCACGTCTGTAGGAGCACGATCAGGGTGCCATCCCTCGAGCTGCATCTATATAGCATTTCTGGCGTCTGGGCGAAGCATTGGTTTCTGGATCATTTGATTGTTTTTGCGAAGTCAATCATCAGGAGCCAACTCTGATTTCTTGACATATGTAAAACCAACACCATCACTCAGAGTGGAACGCCCCGTATGCTTATTTGGTACTTGCGAAGTGACAATGTTGGCGGCACGAAGGCTATTGAGAATCAGCCAGAGGCGATATTTCTCTCAAAGTTTTATTCGGCAAGAAGTGCGCGACATCAGTGGTCTTCAAGATCGCATACATCCATCGTTTCAAGGTAAGATAGACATCAAACTCTAGCGCCGCTGCAACAAAGTGGTGCGAGCACGCAGTCTTAATTCCACGTGGTAAAATACTAAAACAGTCAGAAACTCGCAACAATGATTTACTTTGTTTGCAATGGCCGTCACCACCAAGGAACGTACTACTGATCAAGAAAAGAGGCGACATAGCTGTTGACGAATCGCTCATTGAGTTCGCAAAACACATCAAAGGATCCTATCCGGATACAGAAATAGTGTTAGAGGCGTCGACAGCTGCGAAGTATCACGAGGAATTCCCATTTCCGGTCTACACGGAGACACCAAATGGCAATTCCGCCACAGCACGATATCAGGACAAGATCGACTTTGTGTCTACGCTTGGGGGTGATGGCACCATTCTTCGTGCAGCGTCTCTGTTCGCCTCATCGCAAAGTGTTCCACCTGTCCTCTCTTTCGGTATGGGCACGTTAGGATTCCTTGGCGAGTGGAAGTTCGGCGAGTACAAGCGTGCGTTCCGAGAAGTTTTCATGTCAGGCGCTATTGATGCGTACGGAACTCGTAATGGAGAAGCCGCTGAGCACGAAGCGCCTGTGACTGGGACTGGCTGGTCATCTGTGAGAGGCAAAAGCATGGGCAGTCATCGAGGATCGCGGGTCCTACTACGCAACAGGTTGAAAGTTGGCGTCTTTGACGCCTCGGGTGGCCGTATAGCCACGGAGCCAACATCAGCTGCGCTCCATGCATCCGCTGATACGGACATATACGCCATGAACGAGGTGGCACTACATCGTGGCATTTCCCCGCATCTAGCGATTATTTCCATCTATGTTGGAGGCCGCTTACTTACCGAGGCTGTCGCCGACGGTCTGATAGTCTCTACGCCTACCGGATCCACTGCATACTCTCTTTCGAGTGGCGGTGCTATCGTACATCCGCTCGTCCCATCGATCCTGTTGACGCCTATCTGCCCCCGGTCTCTGTCGTTTCGTCCGCTGGTTCTTCCTGCTAACACTCCTATTAGCCTCCGATTCGGCGAGAAGAATCGAGGACGCGAGCTCGAAGTAAGCGTGGATGGTGTTCGGATGCAACATGGTATCGAAATCGGATCTGAGATTAAAGTCATTGGAGAAGGTATCCTTATTGAAGGTGGTTGGGAGAAGAGAGAATGGCGTGGTGGCGTGCCATGTATCGTCAGAGGGGCAGTGGGAATGGAAAGAGATAGCGATGATCATTGGGTCGGTGGGTTGAACGCTCTCCTCAAATACAATCATCCGTTTGGAGGCATCAAATAGTGGAGAGAAACTTTCGCCCTCGACAGAGCTACCAGAATGCAGTCAATCCGATGAACATGATTCATAGAACTAGATTCCCACACCCATCAGATCCTACAGAAAGTCTGCTCACAGAATGGTAAGAATAGACCTGCAAACTCGCCGCTAATGAGTCGGTTATCTAACAGCTATGGATAGACAAGTTTGAGATTGTCATAAATATAGCTTGCATATGCAGAGCGAAGAAATATGAAGCCACACACGCGCACATATAAATGTCTTTTGAGCGATCATGCGAGGTCGTGACGCGGGCCTATTACAGCTGGCCGCGTGCGTTCGAACAGTTGATATTGTTTCGCACTCTGGGATCGATTATTGACTAAACATTGGGAACAATCATATGAGAACAGACCTCAATTGACTGATTGGCGCTGGCTAACTAGATATGACGATACCAATAAAACGTGGATGAGATACGTTGTATTTCAGCCCGTAGCAAGCTTGTCTTTTAATCGCGATGTTGACCCCTGATGCGTTATCTACACATCATGTTTAGGAATCTCCACTCAACTGATCGACGAATAACTCCTTGTCCAGCCAGGCGAAAATAAAATGAGAGATGAGTCTGAACAGTACATCTCACGACATCTCCTGGTGTGCATCCATAGTTGTATCCCAACACTCTCCCGAATGATTAGAGAAACCACTTTCTTGGTGTTACTGGACCAGCCCAAGCGAGATCGAAGATATATCACCCCGGGACCAACAAATACACTCCGGATATCTCATTCTGCGAATAGATCATCCGAGCATCAAACTCAGTACGATATCGAACCCCCCAAAAACCAATGTTCCTGCACACACGCCTGGGTAAATTACCAGCTGGCTGACTGATAGCAGAATTCATTCAAAGCTCCAGCTTTCACTTCGTTCTCGCGCAACCTACAGATTAGCAGTCGTGATAACTATACAGAACCGCATACAGTTTGCATGAGGGCTCTAGCGGTGTGTTAGCTATATATCTTCGATCAATGCAAATGTCGGGGCTAGCAATGCCCTCGGCTCGGGCAGCAATTATGGTACCATCTCGCCATGATCATTTCACAATGGATGCTCTAGATATAAAGCGATACTGTGGCATTCCAGTCTTGATCATGCTGGCCACAAGATTCTCTCCTAGCACTCACAAAGATTGCAAGCTCTCTGTCAGGGAGGCTGTGACCTCTTGGACGAATCATATCAAGATTCGTGTACCACACTTTGTACATCAGTACAAAACTTTCCTTATCTCTCTACATTTCTCAGGGGCATTCTATGTGAGTCATAATAAACCTAGCAAGTGACAAATGCTTGGAAACAATGTGTTGCAAAACAGAGCATCGCTTATGCCACTATTCGAATGCTGCGTCAGCAATACCCAATAAATTACATTTTGTCCTATTCTTCACAAGTTTCCAATCCGTTTCCTCGCCTTCTGCCAGCTTCCCTATGCATATTTTTTTGGTATCGAGTCGTACGTCAAGAGGACGCTCCCATTATAACAGTATTACGAAATACCCACAGTGAATCGCAACGCTAGAATTCTGCAATGCTCTCGCCATTCAAATATATATATAACTTGAGATGGCTCGACATCATTCAAGATGTAGAGGTCAGATAGTCACTAGCAGAGGCTACCATGGGGGTGTCAAGCTTGTCAACAGATTCTCCGCTTGAAGCTCGTCTTGATAGTTGGGGAATAATCGGTCAATAACATCAGCGATCCACCGAATGGTGTAACGCACTGTGAAATGTGCCTTTGTGTATTCCCAATATTCCGGATACCAGCCGGCACACTCCCAGTCAACTATGCCTGAGATTCTCCCATTGTCGTCGACAAGAACATTCAGAAGGTTGAGATCCGCGTGGGTAAAAAAAATACTATGACTTTTGTTATGTGCTTTGGAAATCGTAGATAGGTCATTCTCAGTAAGTGGCGGTAGATCATGGGTTAAGTATCTGTTGAATTCGGGTTCATCCAGAAACTTTAGCTCTTCCCGCTGAGAGTCACCAATCCGCCAGTCTTGGATTCCGCCCCCAAGTGCATTGCATATCTGATATTTTGACCTTGTTTGGTTTGGGATACGTCGTAGCTGGCTTATGTATCGTCGCAGTTCTTCCTCAACGGAGTGTACATTCTCATCCGTCATTGTAGAGAACATTAGACCGATTCTCTGTCCAGGGCACCGAGACATAAGCAGAAATGATGACGCGCCATAGTGAACAACGTCAATTCCCCTTGGTGCAGGGATCTCAGTATACTTTTCAACAAGCTGAAGTGATCGCATTTCTGCCTGATGCTTCGAAGCCCAGTTCATTTGTCCTACTCGCAGGTAGAGGTTGAAGGGAAGTCGATACGTGCGATCAGACCCAGTGTGACCGTAGAGCATAGATCCGATTGATGCGAGACATTTGTAGGTAAATGCGCGAACGACACCGGGAAGGGAGACCCACAATCGGTGGAATAATCGATTCATAGACGAACAGAGCCACGTAGAGATTGGGAAAAGCTGCTTAGACGACCTTGCCGTTTGTGATTCTGATGCCTTTGGTAGATGGATTTTCTCTGCCATATATTCAGATGCGTCCAACCATGCTAGAGCATCCGCAAACCGATGATGAGTCTCAAGAAGATCTGGATCTGGAAGAGAAGTAACGTTGGGATTATGATTCATGAAGTCCGCGGACGACTCCGTATCAACTGGAAGCCCAGGAATGCGAATGTTGCATGATATTAAGTATCGAACCTGTTTGCATTAGGATACCTTTATAAAACAAGATGTAACAATTACCTGGCCCTCCAAGTCTGATAATAATCCGCTTTGTAGAGAAACCCTGCCATGTCTGAAATGGTCAAACATTTGTGGCGACAGTAGTAGCACTTGGCTGGATTTGGAGTTAATATTTGTCTGACCGACGAGCGTGCACAGTTTCTGTACGTTGGCCTCCCCAATAAAGGCTATGAGCATTTCGCGGAGAGGTCGCTGTCACGACATGAGAATGGTGCGACATAGGTGATCAGGAAGACTTACATTTTCGACAACGTCGATGTTCAATAAAAATTGCGGGGAGAGGATGTAGACCAGTAGAAGCTTGCTGTCGTGTCCCTCTTCGTCCTGAGCATTCGAAATACAACAACGAGCCGCGTCTCTCAGCTGAACGTGTCGAAGAAATGGTAAATCCGAATCTGAGCATAGAATTGGGCGTGCTAACACAGGTCAGAAGAGGGATTCTTTTTCTATTATCACAACGAACTTTCTCTGAGAATACTGATCCAGCGATTGAAGACAGTAACGGGGTCCTGCGCAGAGACTTGCGCGAGAAAGTATTGTGATGCGATGTCTTGATCGGTAGCGCGTTGAATAAAGCTACTCATGATTGCTCGCTGGGGGTGCGGGAACGATTCGGCGATTGAACAAAGCGCCTTGAGCTCGGTAGATGATGCATTTGGGTAATAGCGTGTAGAGGCACTACCAGAGATATGCAAGGGTGAACCCATGTTTATTTTCGTAACCTACAGAAATACAGGAGATGAACGAGGAGTGGGCGGAAAGCGGGTATATAAAGCCACTAGTGGGCGACCAAATCTTATGTCAGCGCACGCAGACGTTGCCCAGTAATGTCTAATAGCAACCTTCGACACGAGTTCCCTCACCCCTATCGATGTCCTTGATTGTGGATATGGCCATTGACATTGCACGTCCAGTGGCAAGCCCATTCCCGACGACTACTGCGGAGCCTACTGAGCGATGTTCATCGCAGAGCCTGGAGGTTTTTACACGCCTAATGCTGTAAAACGCGTTACAAAGAGATTTTGGCCCGTGATCCGTCCAAGTTTGCTCAAAGACGCGCCTTAGGGACGAGGCTGCCTAGAAACATACAACACACCCAGTCCAGCTGAACCATTTGATTGGAAAATGCCAGTGATGATGCATCCCGCTACGCGGGCCAAGCAGGCAGACAGCGCTTATTAGGGCGTAGCAAGACTTGCCTCGAAGGTATAAGAAGGCTCACCTTAACCATTCTCGAACTCGTATCTCATCTCCTTCCAACCTGAAAATCTCCAATCATCTATTCCTCGCGGAAAATGTTCTCCTCAGCTCATCTGATCTATTCATCATAACATGTCGACCGTCATTGCAGAACTGGAGAACTACTCCATCTATATTATACTCAGCCTTCGAGGCGCAGAGCATGGTTTCCATTGGGGCATCTTCGTACCCACGGAGAAACCTGCGGGCGAAGTATGGCACGCCGTTAATAGAAGCGGCGGATGGAGTTTGGAGCAGAAGACTACGACAGGTGTTCCGTATTCGCAGAGTCTTTGCCTTGTATTCAAGGTTGGAGTTGTGAGCAGCCAGACGTGGACAACGCTTCGTACGACTTTAGGAAACGTCCCGAGTGTCGGACAGCCATCACGCAATACAGGAGAGGCGTTCACGTGCAGAGTCTGGGTCAAGGATGCGTTACTGGCGCTCCACAACGCAAACGTCATCCAACTGGTCCAGGCTATCGCTACTATAGAATCTAATGCAATTCGAGAGGCTGAAGGGCGTCGGAGTGATATTGAACACGGTACTAAGAAAGCATTAATAAAGAATCGATCAGGGGCTTCGACCATGTCATGAGATACCACCTAGCAGGGTAAAGCAAGAGACACTAGGTCAGACTTTCTGCTGGTACCACGAGAGATGGAGAATGGATGTTAGTGTGTTTGAACGGGGAGACAAGCCTTAAATGAAGTTGAACGTATCAATTGACTAGTCCCAAAGCACACTTAGAATTATGACGTTTCATCCATCACGAAGTCAGTCTGTCTCTCACCCGACAATTGGGAAGTGCTACTAAAGTATAGACACAATAGATCAAAAGAATCAGCTTCATTAATATTGCAAAAGTCAAAAGGCCCTGTTAAGATCGCTTGCCTGCAAACCTGCGGGCGAAATATGCCACACAGTCAATGACAGCGGCTTGTGGGATCTTGAGCACAACACTACGACTGAAGTTCCATATCCGCTGAGTCTCTCTTTAGTGCACCTTTCGATCTGGATACCACAAATCTCGATGCACTCTTCCTGCACCGGGACCGCCCGTACCTTTTTGAATTACAGTGTCTATTGCGGGGAGCTGCCCGGTCCCGATCGCCCCATGTCTTGATGCGCCATGTGCTTTCCTGTGCCTGCCTGATCGAACACAATGAAGCAGTGTCTACCTGGGCACTTTGAATTCGATAGGTTTAGGAGGTCTATAATCCGTTTCAGCCAGTTCACCAAGCCATGCTTTCCTGTCATTATCATCAAGCTTATACCCTAAATCTCCCATAAGCGCGAGTGCGCCAAAGTATGCTATACATTCTTATTAGCGCACTGTGAAAGTCAAATCACACGCGTAGTACGTACCATAGCTCGCTGAATTTTTAAAAACTTGTTCTGAGTCCATTCCTGGTAATTAGCCAACTAGACGTAGGGTCCAATGGTTCAACTAATGTAAATCGGTAAGCGCCCGCTCTACATAGCGCTAACTTGGTGCAACTTACTTTCATAATATGTCTTGAAGTATTGGACTTGCGTGAGCTGAGTGAGCACCATCATGCTAGGATAAGTAGCTAGCTGTTGCTTCCCGAATATCTGCTCAACATTTGGCTCAGGATCTGAATCCGGCCCTAAATCGAACCCTGACTCTGAATCTGAATCTGAATCTGAATCTGACCAGGGTCCATCTTCAAAAGCCATATACGAGAGTGAGTATTTTGCCCAGTTCTGCTCTGGATCTTTGGTTATCGTCGTAATTGTAGCGTTGGGCACCGGTGTGCAGAGGGTGATGGTGCTAGCCCAAGGGTGACCCCGTTCCAATAAATAATTGTTAATATTGTAGGTCTTTGCCCAGGTATATGGGTCTTCGTTCACTGCATAACCCCGATCCTCATCTTTCCTACAGGCAGGCCTACCAATTGTAATAAACTTATGCACCACATCACCCTTGATTTTGATCTTATTCTCGGGCAATTTATCACGCCATTCTTTGCTCTCCGCCGATATGTACGAATTCGGAATGTAATGTCTCGGCGGGGCATTATCTAGGAACCTTCTATCGGGAGACTTTTCCCAGCGATCATCGTTGTCGCAGTAGAAATGTGTATTAGATTCGGCGTGTATATTCGCGGCTGCAGTACCGATAGCGTTCAAAACCGAAAAGACGCGATCGTATCTCTTCAAATTTACCTTACCCCTAGGGTCGGTAGGGTCGGTCTGAAAGATAAGTTTGAAAGCGCGTGCGATGTCCTCGTCGTCGGATTTTGGATCGTCAACCCAACTCTTCAGACGGAACGAGGCTCGTTTTGCCATGAGAATCGCCTCTTGAATAGCATCGATTATGGCTGGCAACTGGTCACAATTTCTATCGGTGGACCACTGAATGACTGGTGTCGGTGTTGGGTGTTCCACAAACGTAGGACCAGGTAGGGGGTATCGAGCGAGAGACCGTGTAATTAGCAGACAAGCCAAAAAGGTGAATTTTAGAGAAATCATGTTGAGCGTAGGAGAGACGATGCGACATCCTAAGAAATTAATGGAGAGAGTAATAGGGAAGTGTTATACTATATATCGCGTTATCTCATTGAATCATCTTCTGTCGATGCTTTTGATCGTGTGGAAGTGCATAGGCCATGCCGTTATGCTATGATCCTTTAGCTAGAATACACCTGAGAACCATAATTAATATAAGCATTGTAACGAAACATGCTGCTCCTTGTTACTCAAAATAGTAGAATGATGAGTGATTTTTCTGCAAGAGGATTCTCTTCCTGAAAATTCCCTGTTGTGGCCAGCCGCAGATCCATGCTGCAACAGGGGCTGACACAGTCCGTGTCCAACCCCTCCTAGTAGTATTGGCGTTTCATCTCTATACATAGTCATAATATGTCATCTCTAGATATAGGAATGACATGTCCTCTATTCTAACTATAGAGTATTAATATTAATATACTACTCCTAATCTCTAATAAGAGCGATATAAAGCACCCCGCTACAAGACTTATACATATACGCCCTATAAAGTAGTCTATGTACGGTGATTGCGGATTTACTTTACCTTCTATTACCGATCTGAGGATAGGTTAATAAGTCTAGCTATCAAATACGCCGGGAGGTACCAGTATCTGACATGCACCCGTGCAGACCGTGGACCCCTAAGCTTCCCAAGAACCTTACCACGACGTGTCACAGAGCCAGAGATTTCAGTAGTCAGAAGTTAGAAATCAAAAGTCTCTGTAGCCGTAATTCACACAGGCACCACTGAGTACACGTGATTTGGCCGATTTTGACTGTTTTTGACCTCGCAAGCTTCAAAACAACACTTAGTACACGTATGTTTGACTGATTCTGACTAGGTTTAACCTCGCAGACCATAAAACAACACTTGATACTCTCTGCCTTGCATTCAAGGTTGGGACTGTTGAGCAGCCAGACTGCACAACACTTTCTACAACTCTGCCAAAAAGAAAAACCTCCCCAGTGTCGGAGAGCCATCGCGCATATACCGAAGAGGCAGGCGTTCACGTGCAAGAGAGTCCAGGGTGCAAGGATGCGTTTGCTGGCGCTCCACAACACAACGCAAACATCATCCAACTGGTCATGGCTATCGCAAGCATAGAATCTGGTGTAGTTCGCGAGGCGGAAAATCATAGGACTGATGTTGAGCAGGACACCAAACAAGCATTCGTTTAATGAAAATCGGCCGGGGGTTGCGACCACGTCATTGAGCAAGAAAATTGGGACAAGGGTGAGGGAGTGGGAGATGAACCTTGTTGTTTGGAGGGGTAGGTAGTCAAGCGTCAATAAAATAACCTAGCATATATAGAGAGGATATCAGATATCGCTCATGGAACCTACTCCGTGACGCAAGCTCTAACTCTGACGAAATGGTCATGAGCCATCAATACTCATGCTTTTACGGTCACCTGTAACAGAATGTGACAGGTGCTGGTAATATAGACAAAGCTGTTATTGTTGTTGTTGTTGCTGCTGTCCAGACAATCACAGCTCCAAAACGAGGGAACAGCTCGGGCGCCTAATTAATTAGCGGGGAAGTTCATTAATCACCCCTAGCTTCGGGAGCGAGGTCCGATGTCGATCCCCCAAAATAGTCACGTCTCTCACCAGGTCCACGTTGAGTGCATATACCAAAGCGTAGAGTATCCGACTACGCGCGGGAGGTGCCGTTGGGCTACCTGATGATTGAGCTAAAATTACACATGACCCCCCTATACGCCACATGTCTCGTCTCCATCGCCTAGAAAACCACCCAATGCTGCGCTGGACACAGGAGATTCGTTGCTCGGAGGCTGCCGACGAGCGCCTAGTCGCCGTCATCGCTGGTAGGCTTGTACATGATGGTAGTGAGAAACTATGGTCTGTTAGCCTGGATACGCAAAGGGTACATACTGTACGATACGGCCTTACCTTCCTTTTGTAACGAATCGTCGCAGAAGTTGCGAGAACGTTGGAGCGGATGCTGCTGGTGGCGAGATGATTGAGGACAGTGTGATTTGGGTATGTGAGGACAGAGTTATCGTCTTTCATTGGGGTCTGGCCGTTGAGGATACTCTTGTTAAGGAACTGCGGGAGCGTGGGTGGGGCAGGAAGAGATCCCATGGCTTCAGTGGCGCGGGCAAAGCGAGACGAGTCTTCGGGTGCATCGAGGTCGAGCAAAAAGCGTGGAATTGTAGAGTGGTATTTCTTTGGCGCAGCAGGAACGACGGGTGCAGGCTTCGTGCTGTGGGCTGGGGCCTCGGGGACCTTGAGGCCGGCGGGGGCGACTGGAGAGTTTTTAGGGACAGAGGTGGAATGATAGGCAGCGCGGCTGGTAGGAGAAACGGCTTGATCGTGGGCGTCGGAGACGGGCTGCTTGCCTTCGGCTTTGGAGAGCTCGGAGGCTGCGGTGTGGTCTGCGCCTGGGTCATCGGGAGAGACTTCAATATAGTTGACGAGACTGTTGGTGAAGTCGACGGTGGCGGGGAGCTGATTGCTGATCTGCATGTCCCCATCGACGATGAACTTCAAGTGATGAGTTCCGGGAAGAAGAGGAATGGTAGTCGAAAGGACATTGCTATTCGGACTTGGGCCGCTGTAGCAAAGCTATGTCAGTAAATTTACCAAGGAACGACAGTCGCGCGAGACGCCACCCACAGCTAAGACAGTCTGTCGCAACACCACCAAGCTCGCACAAGTGGCTCCTCGCCCGTATAGGAGGGAGGGCTGACTGCACGAGAGAGGGGTAGTTACATTGCAGCTAGCGACTGTGTAACGTAGCAAGAACACGAGTAGAGGAAACACTCACTTTGGATGAAGCTTGAACTTCCTGTCCCAATCTGCAAAGGTACCGGTCACGTAGACCTTTTCACCCTCGCCATTCCACTCCAGAAGCGTGTTGACCACATGGCGACCCTCTTGTTCGGTAGGTAAGAAGTCGTCTGCCACACTCTCGTCGTCCTCGTCTGGCCTGCTCAGGTCGGAAGTATTGCGCAAAAGTGGCACGTCGTCGATCTGGGCGATAGGAGCGCCTGCGGAGAGGTCGGCAGGTGTGATGATGGGCGAGCCTGGAGTGTGAAGCTCCTCGGCGATGGGGAGAGGTACGCGCGGAGGCTGATGGAAGGTTGAAGGCGGAAGATACTTGTCGGGGGCGGTCGCGTGAGGGTCATTCTGAGGTTGCGAAAGTTTCGAGGCGTTTGACTGAGGGACATTCAGAGGCTGCGAGCTGACAGCAGGAAGCGGCGAAGGTCTGCGGGCGGGCGAGGCAGCCTGGACGGTTGTATCCCTTCTGGTCTTCTCTCTTGGGGTCTTTTCTCTGCTGGTTTCGTTGCCCATTGCGATGGGAATTGGTGAGGAATCGGGATTTGGGAGATGCGAGCGAACAGCTTGAGGAATTTGGATGTTTCCGGTGGTGTGGGATCTAGAACGAGCATGGACATGTGTTTTTGGAGTCACACTCGTGCGAGCAAAGGTTGCGGCGGTGACCTCGAGCGAGGCGGACGGCGGGGCGGCCGAAGACTTGACGTTATTTGGAGCCTTTGAGTTTGAGTTTGACGTGGACAGAGCTTGAACGCTGCCACGACGCTGCGGCTCTCTGCGCGGAGGATGAGGGAACAGCGGCTGTGAAGTCAGACCGGACTGTGGAGGAATGATGTTGTTCGGAGGAGGGAGAGGCGGAGGTGGAGGAGGGTTGTGCGAGTTGCGCGAGGTGTTGTTGCCCATGATGGCGGCGCGCGAACTGGAGAACGAACAAGACGAGAGGACGAATGAAAGCCTGAGGTTGCAAAGTGTAATTAACGGCTTCAGGTACAGGTACAGTATAATAAGGGTATTATTAAGGTTGAACGCGTGATGCCCGCGGTGTACCGTTACCGTAACCGTAAAAGTACGTAAAACCTACGTACACGTAACCGTAACAGCTGGTGCGAGGTGGTGAGGTAAGGGCGAAAAGGCGTCCCGGGTATCGGGGAAGCTCCCAGAGCTGTTTTTGGGGCCAACAGAGCTTCTTTTTGGCGGGGTCGCTGGCTGGTGACGCCGAAAGTTGGGGGTGAGTAGACTGGCGCTGGGGCCTCGTCTAGCCTTCGTGGCGGGCGGGAGTCTGCGGTTTTAGGTTGTGGTTGTTGTTGTTGTTGTTGTTATTACCCGGGCCTGCAAGTGAGAATCAATTCTTCTGTTGCTCCAGTGGACTGAATGTCGGGCACACGACAGCCCAACGACAGGGCCTCCTCCCATTAGCTGGACCGATCGAGTACAGCTGAATCGTCAACGGTCAGGTTGATCCGCGAGACGAACAGAACAGTAACTACACAAGAAGGAAGAACCTGGAAGAGAAATGAACAGAAGAGGGTGAGAATGGAGCAGAGAGCCTGGAGATTGACGAGAGTGGGAGAGAGAGTGTGTATATGAGTGGGTGAGCGAGTGAATGAGTGTATGAGTGAGAACGAGGTCCTGCAGCTGCATATCATTCTTTTTTCTCCTGTTGACAGATGGGAACCGCAGATCTTACTTATTATCACTCACACTCCACATTCCTTGATTAGTTCTGCCCAGTCCCCATATCTATCACTGCCTGAGCCACTAGCAAGAATCCGTCAATTGAAAGCCCAAACATTGTCCTGCGCGAATTCAACATCAACATCATCATCGTCGTCGTCATTGTCATCATCTCCAGGTCCGCCGGAGTCGTGCCTTTAGGCTCTGTCTGCTGCTTGCGGTCTGTCCTATGTACGAGACAGGGGCCGCCCATCATCATCCCCACTTCAACTCGCCAACCCATCAAAACACCTCGACCGACCCACCAATTGATCATTCATTTCATTCCATAATTACAACCCATCAATCGACATGGCTGACATCGAAGAAGATACTGGTGCCGCCAGCCTGCCCAATGCCTCTTCTTTACACCAATACTTCGCCCTCATCGGTAGCCTCTTCTACTACACTCTCATCCTACCCATCTACAAGCTCCTCCAGCTGCTTGTCTATCTGCTATCGCCCCTCTTCTATGCCGTCCAGTTCCTCTTGCTGCCGGTGACATACTTACTGGGCTTTGTACTGAACATTCTTGGCTTTCCGTTTCGCTTGGAGGTTAGGACAAAGATCGAGGTATGCCCAGGTGCCTGCCTACCATTAGTTTAACCACGGACACGTGATTATGGTCGTGTGCTCACCATCTCTGCAGACCATATACACATATGTCGGTCTGGCCGTGCTACTTGGTCTCATTGCTGCCATCTCACTGCACGCCATTGTTGCCATGCTCTCGTCCGTACTCGGCTGGGACACACCCTCGTCACCACCATCTTACGACACCAACCAGAAACCTGCGCTAAGATCTGCTGCGTCGCATAGAGCCTCACGGAGAAGAAAGCATCAGGACTCACTCGAGGACATGGATAGCTCTGATGCAGCCAACGCTGTGCGAACGAATACGTCACCCAAATCCAAACGCACAACCTTCTTTTCGCCCCCGGTGTTCAAGGAACTGTAAGTATGAAAAGGCAGAACCGCCCTCGTGCATTACTTCATGTCTTATACCCAGAGTATGTCTATATACCTGTATCAAGCGTGACAGTGATTCCGAGCTTCTTGAACTCAACTCAACCTAGTTCATGATACTACTTTTTCGTCCATACCGACAAAGCCTAACATTCCAATTCAATTCGATCCACAGCTCCATCTTGCCTTTGAATCTTTCTTCCTTCTTTCTGTTCTGTTCGTTTGAAACGTCTGTACTCTGATCCATCTACTCCAGTGCCTGAGAGACCGGGGTATTCGTCCTTCCTATCGAACGCCGTTGTGTGCCTTGCCTGTTGTTGCATCCAACATCGCCCTTCATAGATCCAGAACTCCTTTTTCACAAATATTGTGCATCTTGTTGCGTTTCAATAAAGCACAGGTAGTCGTCTTTAGCATCGCACCCCTGGCGATCCCACGCTGGTCGTGATGCTAGAGGAGTCTGCAAGTTCTAACGATGGGTTGCGGCCATCCATCTCCATGGGATCCATAGTGAGCCAGTGCACAATCGATACACCCCATGTTACTGCTTCGCGTTAGTCAATATTCCAAGCAAGGATTCTGCCTGTCAAAACTCTAAACTGCCGGCCCCATGTTGCCCGTCTGTGCACCAGTACTGTGGGTCTGACAGTCCAAAATGCAAAAGGATGCAGATGCCAATAATTAGCGATACGAACGGAGAAGCCGCTACTTACTGTCGAGCGTGCATATTGTAAAGCATACCCATCCTAGTTCACGTCCTTGAAACGTGTACAGAACCGTCAAGTTGGCCATGGTAGGAAGCAGCACCAGCAACATGCCAAGGAGGGATTTCCACAGCAGTTTCTTGACTCGCTTGAGTAGCGCTGCATTGCTGGGGTGTTCTTGATCGCTATGGCGTTTGCCAATGCCCAAGGCCCATGACGCAATAGAAACGGCTTTCGCCACGGCCGACGAAGACGTTACCGAATTTGAGCCCAGTGTCAGTAGGGGGCGTAGAAGGTAAATGAAAACTGCAGTCAGGGCGACATTGACTGCCACGTCGAACGTGAGCAAGGGGACGCTGACTTTGAGAGGCAACCCAATACGACATTTTCCATCCTCGACTGAGAGGTCGGCCATGGGCCAAATGAACCCGATGATGGCGATGCCACCAAATCCTACTGCAAGTGACACCATGCCGCCAACCCAAACCCAGTCACGAGTGCGATTGCTGTAGGGGCTTCGCAAGATATGGATACGCTCGATTAGAAAGATATACCTGACTAGTATCAGTTGGTCTGTTCGTCGTTCGTATTGGGACACCGCGACCATCGCGCACTCACATAAATAGTTTGCTAGCCATGTAGAACACCAAACAGACGAAGATCGCAGCTTGACACACTGCCGGTGTTGATAGGCCTAACCCAATCTCGACGACCGCGGCGGCGAACACGAAAAAGATCCCCATGACATACATCAACACGACTGAAGCCCGCACGACGTTGATCATGAGTATGTTGTTGAGCTTGAGCTGGCGCGCGCGACATCCTTGTCGCGATTAGTTCCAAGTTCGAAAAAATGCAATTTCCAAACATACCTAGCATAGTAGCAAGCCCCATGAGACAACACATAGAAACGACCGTATATATAGTGCGAGCTTCTGTGGATTCTCCATAAGTGACATCTGACTGTCGGAAACTTGGATATCCGTGGCTCTCGCGAGTGCCCGTGCCATTGGCGTAGTTCAGAGTCGCAGTCTCTCTCGGATAGGGACTGCTCGCGAGATTATCGAGTACAATAGCAGAGAGCGAGTTGATTGGGCTCATGTTGTGGTCCAGCTGGGGAATCACAGGTACAATAGGTACAATAGCGAGGACTGGTGTCAGCTTGACAGAGATATGATCATATTAAGCTCGAAAACAAAGATGCAAGAACCGTTGTCGTATGGGCACGTGGTTTATGAGCGATAATCAGGTAAGTGAATCAAGGGGGTCGGATGTTTATCCTAAGTCAGTGAAGTTAAGTTAGATGTCCTTGGGGCTGGAAACTGTTCTTGAAGTCCTTGTTTGGTCGAGCTGAACTGTTTCGCCTCTCGTGGTGAACAGGGAGAGGGTAAGCTTTGGTCCGGAAGCCATTACTACATCGATTCTCGTGATTTCCAGGCTATTGTAATCTAATGCGGGCATGTATTTGCTAGGAAGGTTACTGTGGCCCAGTGAGTGTAGTCATGGCACTGCTTTCAGGTAGTTGAGGCGTAGATGTGGAAGAGATTGAAAGAAAAACGCCAAAATCTGCACGCGTTTCCAGGTCTGGAAAAGTGTGTACTCCCCAGATGGGTATACCTTGAGCATGCGATAGGTGATGACTGGTTCGTGAAATATTGTGGACATGTTTTGCACGACCACACCGACGAAATGATCCCAGTATGAACCTCACGATCCAATCCTTCGAAAGGAGAAAGGATGGCAATCGACGGCCACCGCACTCATCTTAGGAGAGACCGCCGTTCCCATGCTGTTCAAAGACTTTTCACGGACTAGGGCTTGGCGCAACGCTACCACGTGCGTGTAACATATACCGGTTCAAATCAACGCGTCTTGCGGATGGTATATACCGTTCCGTCGATGTAGAGACATCAAGTCCCCACATGCAAGGGAAACCATTTCTGCCAGGTTCATTTGATGAGTGGCCTTTGACGCTGATTCTGTCTCTAAGAGGGAGCGGTTTGTGGATTTTGACGATATGCAAGACGAATAATCTGACAAAAGCTTCAACGAAAACAGGAAAGCGGTGTCGACGTGACACCAAGGCGGGAATCCTCGTGACTGCTCTTACAGACCAGACCGCGATTAATTTCACATCAGTGCGAGGCTCTCCAATACTGACTCTGAACCGAATGGCAGATATCAAGCGGCGAGGGCTGCAGCTGTATTGAGAGGGAGTTAAGATTGGAGGCTCACTGCTTTGGTGCTGCGTCTGTGTACCAAAGTCAGGCCGTCCTCAATGGAAAGGACTACTCAAGCAAGGGATGACCGGGAGACCAAAGTTAGGGTATAGAACACGAGCGGTGCAGATGAAGATATTAGAGTGGAGTATGGAAGTGAAAATCCATACAGGACCGTGTGTTGGAGGATGATTGCCTCGTTCCCGCCATCCATTGGAACGTCACCGACGGTGACAGGCGAGATGGATGACTAAAGGCACAAACGGCTTGGCAACACTGTGACCGGATAAGGTTGGCAACACCGGCTCCGGGTGGCAAAGTCCAGCCGAGAAGCATACCACTCATTATCATTCCACGACGGCTCCGAAACCGACCATACCTTGCGTATACCTACGTCAAACCTCTCTTCCTGCGACTACCTCCTTACGAAATACCTGAACAATGCCGCGCGCAGAGGTTGGCAGTTTGAAACACTTGAACAACAAGCTAAAGTCCAAAGGCCTCCAGAGATTGCGATGGTATTGCCAGGTTTGCGAAAAGCAATGCCGAGATGAGAACGGCTTCAAATGTCACACCCAGAGCGAGTCGCATGTGCGCAACATGCAGCTTGTCGGGGAAAACGCGCACAAGTTCATCAACGACTTCTCGAACCAGTTCAAGAGTGACTTTCTACAACTGCTCCGCACATCACATGGCGAAAAGGCAGTCCACATCAACCATTTCTACCAGACCTACATCTCGAACAAAGAACACGTACATATGAACTCAACGAAATGGCCGTCCCTAACAGAATTTGCGAAGTACTTAGGCCGCGAAGCAATATGCAGGGTCACCGAGGATGAGAAGGGCTTATACATTGCATGGATAGACTCAAGCCCGGAAGCTATGCGCCGACAAGCAGCTCTGAGGAAGAAAGAGCGACAAGATCGCGGAGACGAAGAGCGAGAGCAAAGAATGATTGAGGATCAGGTGAAGAAAGCGCAGAAAGACGCTGAAGCCAAGGCAAAAGCACCTCCAGAGGAGGAGGCCAGAGCATTGCAACGCGTCGACGGGGAGAAGATTTCACTCAATTTCGATTTGAAGTCGGCTGTGGCATCGAAACCACCAACACCTCCGTCCACAGCAGACACATTATCAGAAATAAGTTTGGCAGCAGTTGAAAACATAAAGGATGGTGTTCCACAGGTCCTTACGCCACCAGCAGAAGATAACTCAGTTCCCGATGCGCCTATCAAGATAACACTGAGTGCGAGTAGCACAAAACCTAAGAATGTATTTGCGCACAAAAAGAGTGTATTTGCTGGGAAGAAAGTAACGGTGAAGGAACAACCGAAGAAGATGAGCGAAGCAGAGCGCATAATGCGGGAGGAACTCGAAGCGAAGCGCAAGCGGGAAGAAGCCTCAGCCGACAGAGGACCAAAGAGAATGAAGATGTGAAGAGTATGCGCGGTCGTCATTGTGCACGTTGATGATGCTGCAGCATGAGTGTAATGAGGCGGCTTGGGCATCAAAGGTACGGCAGGATTTGCAGCATTTACACCAGACTGGATGTCATGATGGAGTTTGTGTGTCGTCACGTCTGGCGTATCGCGTGTATTGCGGGGATCTTCAACATGGACAAATCCAATATCGATCTATAGCAATTTCCGGGCCGGGCTTTCGTGAGCAGTCCATGCAGGCTACACCAGATCTGGTAAAATGCAGGCGAGCTTGGCGCTGCACGAAAATGCTCGCAGGCCATCCATTAAAGGTTATGAAGCAAGGCAGACCTGCAGACGGTCCTAAGTAATACTACGACGACGGCATGTGGAAGACAAACAGCCCTGGAGATACAGGTGACAGGCTTGGCAGGTAGAGGGATAGGAACCTTGGGAACGGAGCGGGCGGCGGTGGGTGACGACGGCACATGAAGATGTATTAGGTGTTTGTCCGTTCAACAGAGCGGGTCCTCTCGTCCGATGACCACAGCGCCCAAAGATAACAACACGATAAGTAGCCATAGCCTCTTAGCCATATCATGAAGCCGTAACAAAACGGCTGTGTACAGTGCGTGTGTAAGAGGAATGAAGGGACCGAAATAGTAGCTAAATCCACTGTTGCAAAGTTGACTGTTGCGCCAACACACCAACACACCAACACGCGGCGCAGTGCTTGAAGCTGACTGGATCTGGGCGCCACCTAGAAGCGACGATCTGGCACTGGGAGTGCGTGGCTGTATACTAAGTAAAGGTTACAGTAGGCTGGTGGGCAAAAAGGGGGGGGTTTTGGCATTCGTTTCAGCACAAGGTTCTACAGTAATTAGGGAGACCAAGCAGCCATTTTCGCGTCTCTGAGGCTTGGGGGGGCTGCTTAATAGATGGCAGATGCTAGGTGCTAGGTGCTAGGTGGGGCTGCTACTGGCGGGCTGATACTGCTACTGGGGGGCTCCATACATGCTACAGTACAGTATCTTGGCCCGTCGGGTTAAGTCGTCGAAGCGCAGCCAAAAGGGAATGGATGGCTTCTAGGTTCTTTTTTGGGGGGGTGCAGGTGGCAGGTGGTGGGGTGGGGCGCCCAGCAAACAGCAACAAGCAGCAAAACAGTGCAGGGTCCTTGTCCTTCCACGCACGCTAAACGTCCCGCCATCTCCTCCGCCGCGAAGCACAGCCCTCCTGGCCTCATCACATATTCATCTTTCCAATCGCTTTCTCCTAATCTCCCCTGGAACCGCTAACCAAAACGCTCCTTCGCAAGCCTTCTTCACCACAACGTCGCTCCTTACTCTTAAACCTTTCCTCATTTCCACTCTCTTTGTCTACACAATACTGTTACCCCCCCATATATTGTCTTATAATCCCCGTATATGGCTTAATACTTGCTCTTCTATTCTTCTAGTCGCCGTCGCGACCTCTCTCTCTCCTCGCTTCCATCTCGACACTCATCCTCCCGACCTCAAAAACATCCTTGTCCTCCTCGTACTACAGTCAAGATGCGGAAAGGCGTACTCATCTTCCTCCTGGTCCAGGTTCTCGTCATAGGAATGCTGGTCCGCAGCGTATGGACATTATTAGAGCTTCTTGTTATCGATGGCTCGAGAGATCAAATCTCCCGTGCTGAACTACCCGCTCCAAACTCTGGCGCCATTCAAGAACGACCGCAGCTGATACCAAAAATTATTCACCAAACCTACGTCAACACAAGTATTCCTGAGAACTGGAAGGAAGCTCAGCAAAGTTGCTTGGATCTTCACGAGGACTATGAATATCGAGTGCGCCTGCGTATGTCCTTCATCAGAAATATTTTAGCTAACCAAACCACAGCTTTGGACCGATAAGAAGGCTCGCGAGTTCATTGCCGCAGAGTACGTTCGGCCAATCTCAATTCACAATGAGAACAATTGTTGACACTGTTCAGGTATCCTTGGTTCCTCGAGACTTACGACGGCTATGAACATCCCATCATGCGAGCAGACTCAATTCGATACTTTGTTCTAGCCCACTTCGGTGGCATCTACATCGACTTGGATGATGTTAGTACACAATCACAATCACATTCACGGCATCCTCCGAGCTAACAGAATACAGGGTTGCAACCGTCGTCTTGACCCTCTCCTCGCGTATCCCGCATGGGTACGGCGCACTGCTCCCACGGGTATTTCCAACGATGTAATGGGTGCCGTGCCACGCCATCCTTTCTTTCTTCGAGTCATTGATTCGCTGCCCGAATACAATCGCAATTGGGTCCTTCCGTACATCAGTATCATGGCATCCACTGGGCCTCTGTTCCTATCTCTGATTTGGAGGCACTATGACCGTGAAGGGCCAGTTGGCGTTGACAGGGTCCGCATACTCTTCCCGGATGAATACAACAATCACCCATGGAGTTTCTTTACGCACCACATTGGCAACAGTTGGCATGGCAAGGACGTCCAATTGATCTTCTGGATGGCTCGTCACTGGGTCATGCTCACTGTAATTGGCTTCATTGTGGGTTTCTCCGTCATCGGTTGCATGTACTGGACCTATGGTCGCTTCTCGGCCACACCCCGATATCGCATTCGCGGTTGGCGATACCGTGTCGCTCCGTGGTCACGACTAGAGAAAAAAGGTGACTACGAGCGCTCAGATCGCCACGAGGTGTGAGTCACCTCACAGGTCATAACGATTTGACGACGTCCGAAACCCCTACCCCCCAAAAATAAATCATGATTGTGCATTATCCGGCGTTTCTAAGGTTACCAGCATCCAAGGAGTTCCATATGAACAAAATTAACGATTGTAATCACCGAGGACACCGTACATTCGCGTTCAATTCTTGTACAGATACAGGGTTTCACATGAGCAGGTTTTGACAGATTCTGCATTGTGGTGGCTTGTTGGATTAGACATCTATTCAGGTCATCACAAGAGCAAACACGTCATGTCTATAGCTCCTGTACACACAAAGCACAGCTTATTGTTATCATCAAGCGACAGGAAAACGTGACGTAGATAGAGAGGAACACTATTTTAATCTATTCTGGCGAGCTGGCTCCGGACCAACCGAAATCGTTCATATAGGAAATGAAGAAATCAACATTCTATAGTAGTGGCGCCACCAAATTAATGAAATGAAGCTGAACATGAAGTCCGCAAATCCTTGGCAATAAAACTTCTAGTATAACAAGCTACCCAAAACCAATAACAGTAATCTGATCTGATCAACACGATCACGGAATACCGACCAGGTTGCCTAATGCTGCCAATAAACTGTTCTGCCACATGCGTCCTCATCACATAGATATATATACAGGATAGGTATGTATGCAGGACCGATTTGTCCAGGATGCTACTAGGCAAGAATAGTATCAACATGCCTTGTTTCCGAAATGGTATATCCCGTAGAGATGAAAAATACAAGCAGATAACCATCCTCCAACACCCAACATACGCCGAAACAAAAAGAGGAGAAGAAAAAAAAACGCCTTTCCAATGCTGACATAGCCAAATCAGGACACTATGCTTTTTTCCTCGAACACAAGAGCCTCAGTACCTCTGACGCAGGCATACACCTACCTGTCAAACGCCACGCTAGAAATAATCAAGATACACGCACGCGGCTCTAGCCAAGAATATAACCCCAGCCAATTGGCTGTTGGGATCATCTGAGACTTCCAGACCCACTGAGGAACCGAGACACGACAGTCCCATCATGCGCCACCGCCGGCACTCATCATCCTTCTTGCCGCAACCCTCTCCCGGGCCTTCGCCGCTCGGTCCTTGTCCATCAGACTATTGGTGCGCCGACCATCATTGAAGGGGCTATGCTGATGCGACTGCGGTTCTGCGGCTGATTGTCTCCGCGTATGCTGTTGAGCTGGAACGTGTGCAAGATGGTGGGCAGAGTGACCGCGTAAGTGCATCGGAACAGGTCCTGTCGCGGCTCCAGGCGGGCCAGTCGAACCGGGGCGCTTTGGGACGGAGATCAAGTCCGACGCGTCGACCGGGGCTGTAGCGGGTCGGCGATATTCACGACGGCTCGGACGATATTCCCGGTGGTGATCATGACGGTTGCTCGGTTGGTGCTCGCATGGTGGAGTTAGGGACATCTGTGAGGCGGACGCGAGCGCGGCTCGTGCTTTAGCCCCCATGCTTACGCCAATGCTGCCATTTATGTTTCCTAGGGTTGCTTGTGAGCCAGATCTTTGCTCAGACGGCTTGTGTACTGGCGGGGGAAGGGTGAGTTTGTCAAGTTTGCTTGGTGAGATATAGAGATCTTGCACCCAAGGGTCAGGAGAGGAACGCACTTCCGTTGGGGGTTTGGGTGGTGCAGGTGTGGAGCTTGTGTTGACATCATCTTTGCTTGGTGGATGGTTGTTCTCTTTCGTCAAAGTGTTCGAGTGGAGCTCATGGAGAGGCGGGCGGTCTGGTAGTACGGACGTTTCTGTTGGTGCATAGGACGTGTTTTTACGAGTACTACCACTTAAAGGTCTAGCAGACTTGCTCCTGCGTCGTCCGCGGGCTGGTGATTGGGCGGATATGCGAGGCATACCATTCTGCATCTTCATTGCCTGGTCTTCGGAGATTATAGACTCGTCTTGTTTACGGCCCTTGCTCTTGATAGGCTTCACGCCCAAGCTTAGGAGCTGATGTTTGAGAGCGACCACTTCTCGATTCACTCGTAGGTTTTCCTGCGTCACGCGCCGTATCTGATCGTGATAGTCCCTGTTCTGCATCTCGAGTGCGTGGTTACGAGATGCAAGTTTCTTGCGCTCTTGATCCATGGCCACCCCAAGCTCTGTCACCTCCTGATCCTTCTTGGCCGCATAGTTCTTTGCCAGTTTCGCCTTATTGACCAGTCTCTTCATTTCGCGCGTACTGTTCTCAGAGTATGTGAGATACTGTTGCTTCCAGTACTTCCCTGATTCTGATCTCGGTTCTGACAAATCCAATGTGATATCCAAGTCGTCCCTTGCCCAGGATTTAGTAACCGCGTCATTCGCAGAACTGGTCTTCCTACTCGTCTTAGGTTGAGATTCCTCCTTTGGCTTGATGGTTTCGCGAGCATCGTACAAAGCCTCTGCTAGCTTGCTGCTGCGGGATTTTGTATCGCCAACTGAGGCCATTCGTGGTGTCCACGGACTTGGGAACTTGCCGGGAAAATTTGCCGGAAGACCACTCCGTCCAATGGCCGGCTCCTTTCCTTCATTGTCCACGACTTGCGTGCCAAATGAAACAGTCTTTCGTCCTTTCGAGGTGGTGCCAGGTGTCATAAGAATGCCACTAGGCTTCCCGGAAGGCTGGGCTATGTTCTGGTCTACATCCATAGCAGCACCTTCAATCTGTATATATGGAGCTGTCTTTTCCGTAGGTACTTTCTTTTCAACTAGCTTCTGTTCTTTGCCGGGCACGGACTTGATCTCGTGGTCTGGATGAGGTGTGCCGAAGAGAGCCTGTTTGAAAGCTCGGACGGGGAAGACGTGTGCAGGAGTCTCCGGTGGCTCAATGAAGGTAGTATCTAGGTAGGAATAGGTTCAGCTGGTGATCCAGTACGGACAGGTATCACATACCTTGTAGGTCTTCTGCTACATTGGTGATTCGGGGTCCACTAATCCATGAAAACATCTCCAAAGGGCGAGACGCGTAGACTCGAATAAAAGAGTGTTAAGACAATCAAGCCGCCACAAGATTTAGAAAGTATGCTATGCTAATGCAGAGCGATACTCCGTAGTATCTGTTCGCGTCGCGCTTAAGACCAAGGTGACGGACAGTAACAGAGTCGTGGTTTGTTTGTGTATTGTGGCAGCAGGCGGTTTTGAGTATCAGCTAGCGCGCATGCTTTGGCCACGCGTCCGAGTGAGAGAAAGAGGGTAATCGCGGTCAAGGAGTCGCAGTCGAGATTGGCTTAAAAAGCAAAGAGCTGTTGTGAGGTCGAATGTTGCGAGTTAATTGGACGATGGAAGTCGCATTGCTATATTGAATCTGTGTGTTTACTTCGAGAAGCTGTCGCTGATGCCGCTAGCACTGGACGCTGTTCCAGAAAGAGTTTAGACCATCTGCTGCTCCAGGTCTGACTGCCACTTCGCCCTCGCCGCCGCTGTTCTTACAGCGAAGCGAAAGACACACTTACTATATTCCAGAGATATCTTGATTTATACAATGTTGTCTCACGCCGTGTGAAGGGTTGCAGCTCCGGCTGCACGTCTCTCAATCGACCCATGCCTCCTTTGGTCGACATCTGAGTCTAGGTCTTCGAATACTGCCCCACTATGGCCCCTCCGAAGAATGCCTCCTGGAACCATGTTGTCTCTCCTGCGGTCCCGCCCAAGGGTGTATTTCCTCCAGTATTAAGTCCTCCAGGACTCACTGTCGAGGGCCATGGCTCAACTAACAATGCTCCCGCTGGTCCTTATGCCCAAGCCCAGGAGGATGAAATCCAGGTTCTCCAGGCAATCTATATGGAAGACTATGAAGACGTAGAAACAAGAGGTGCATGGAGCAGAACTTCAGATCGGGCCTTTCGTCTGAGATTGAAAGCCCCGGAGAATCCCAGCGTATCGCTGACTCTTTCTGTTAAGCTTACAGCAACCTACCCAAAAACCATACCGCTGTTGTCCATCGACAACTCTGTAAGTCTTCGCCGCAAAACGCAACAAGACCTGGATATCCTTCTCAGATCAAAACCAAAGGAACTCCTCGGTGAGGTAATGATCCATGACATTGCTCTTTCAATCCAGGATATCCTGGAGGACGAGGTAGTCGCTCGAGACCGGGATGAGGCCGGAGCCAGCTTAATTGAAGAGCATGCTGCTCAGGAGGCTCAGGCTGAGCAGCGAGCAATTGAAGAACAGAGATCTCTGATGCGTAAGGAGGAAGAGGATAAGGCAGAGGAGCAACGAGTTCTGGCGCAAATGGTCGAAGAGGAGCTAGCTAAGCAGCGAAAGGAGGCGAAACGCAAAAGCAAACTCACACAGCCTTTGCTATCTCCTGAGCTCATAAAGTCGTCAAATTCTGGCCAGCTCACTTTTGATCGCGTCATTGAGATTCAGGACCAAGGGTCCACCTTGATCTTCGGTGCTGTCTCGTCTCTCGCTCCACTCCGCAAAGGACCCCTGACTGAGGTTCTCACTGCACAGCCCGCCGTAGCTTCGAGCATATCGCCGACCCTTATTATCAAGCAAGCTATTATACTTAGTCCAACATCCAAGGAATCCCGCTTAAAAAAGGCGATGCGAGAGTTCGAGGACGAGCTAGAGGAACTTAAGAGAATCCGCCAACCGAATATCGTTGCTCTTATTGACTTTAAGATAGAGAAGCTACCAGGTCTGCCATTAGGCCACGACAATAGCTGGCAGATCACGATGCTGACAGAATTCGCTAACAAAGGCTCTCTTAGCGAGATGCTTGAGTTTGTGGAGTCGTTCCCAGTAGAAAAGGTAAGGTCGTGGACAATCGAGCTCCTGGAGGCGCTCGAGTTTTTTCATCGTAATGGTATTGTCCATAGGAGGATTCACGCAGGCAATGTGCTTCTGTTTGTACCTCCGCATGGTGGGCCGCCAACTGTGAAACTTTCTGATGGAGGTTATCAAGAATATCTCTACGAATTGAGGAACATATCTCGCTCTTCAGCGAAATTTGCATCAGCCATGTCAGCCTATTGGGTGCCACCGGAATTGAACAATGAAGCAAGCACAAAACGCACTCGCAAGACTGACATATGGGAAGTTGGCGTAGTGTTTTTGCAGATGTTGTTCGGGTTATCTGTTTTGGAAAAGTACGACTCTCCAAGCGCTGTTCTCGAGCAGATGGATCTTTCTGATGCTCTTGAAGAAATGCTACGCAAACTCTTCAAGCCGGACCCGAAGAAGCGTCCAGCGGCATTCGACCTGATTCCCTGTGAATTTCTCCGTAATGATGTACCGGTGTTGTCAGCTACCGCACCTACGTTGCACTCAAGGATGTCATCGTCATCAATCAACTTGCCTGAGCGGAGATTGCGACGGGAGTCGTCAGCAGGTGTTGCAGGACCGTTCTCCAGGTTCGCGAGTGAGTGGGTAGAGTCCGGACGACTAGGTAAAGGTGGCTATGGTGAGGTTGTTAAAGCTCGTAACAAGCTCGATGGCCGCATATACGCAATCAAGAAAATCAAACAGAACTCTGCATCAGCTTTGACTGAAGTTCTTTCTGAAGTGATGCTTCTGTCCCGGCTAAATCACCCTTATGTGGTTCGATACTATACCGCTTGGCCAGAAGATGATGTCTCGGGAGTATCAGAGACAGAAGAGGATTCGAGC
This sequence comes from Pseudovirgaria hyperparasitica, assembly GCF_010093815.1. Lineage (NCBI taxonomy): Eukaryota > Fungi > Ascomycota > Dothideomycetes > Acrospermales > Acrospermaceae > Pseudovirgaria > Pseudovirgaria hyperparasitica. Next base: position 197,969 of record NW_022985560.1, read on the forward strand.
ACCCTTCCGGATGAAAGTTCTTCGGCACCCCTTCGTACAAAACCTGGTCTTGACTACGCAACCAGCACGGGTGGTCTAGATTTCATCAGCTCTAGTGGATTCCCTAGGATTGAATTTGGCGAAGATTCCGATGATGGCGATGATGAAGAGGATGATGACGGCGTAGTGTTTGGTTCGGACACAGACGACGACCTAGGTAAATCCCCCTGTATTCGACCCTGCAGTTTTTCTTAGCTCACAAGGTCAAGATGAGCTAGGCTTGGATGGAAAGAAAAGCCCAAGTCCGCTCAAACTCAGAAGAACGATATCTAGTAATCGCAATGCACGTACTGTCAAGACAACGCTTTACATTCAGATGGAGTACTGTGAGAGACATACCTTGCGAGACTTGATCCGAAGAGGCTTATACGACGATACGGATGAGAGCTGGAAGCTTTTTCGTCAAGTACTGGAAGGCCTGGTTCACATTCATGGACATGGCATTATTCATCGCGATCTCAAGCCGGACAACGTCTTTATCGACGTCGCCAACACTCCAAGAATTGGCGACTTTGGTCTCGCAACTAGTGGTCAGTATCATGTAGCTGATAAATCATATCTCACGCCCAACGTTGATGGTGATATGACACGAAGTATTGGAACCACCTTATACGTTGCGCCCGAGCTCAAGTCCGGAGTTGGAGGGGGTAATTATAATGATAAAGTCGACATGTATTCTCTGGGAATCATTTTCTTTGAGATGTGTCATCCGCTAAAGACTGCGATGGAGAGAGATCAAGTTATTCGTGCATTACGAGAAAAGGAGCATGCCTTACCACCAGATTTTGAGTCATCTGAAAGGTCCCTACAAGGTAGTATCATCATGTCGCTCATTAGACACAAACCGAGCGAGCGGCCAACCAGCTTGGAGCTGCTCCATAGCGGCAAACTACCCTTGCAAATTGAGGATGAAACAATCAGAGAGGCATTGAAAGGAATTTCGGACCCATCATCGCCCTATTACCAAAGGATGATGTCTGCTTTGTTTAGCAAGAATCCTGATACCCAAGTCAAGGATCAAGCCTGGGATATCGGCATGGCTAGTGGCATGCATAATCTCAAGCTAGGAGATGTGCTTCTACAGAACACCGTCAAAGAGCACCTGACGGCGGTCTTCCGTCGACATGGTGCCGTAGAAACGCCACGACAGCAAGTGATACCTCGATCGCTTCATTACGCCAACAGCAATGTAGCGCAACTCCTCGACTCATCTGGCACGCTTGTACAGCTACCGTACGACCTGATTCTCCCATATGCTCGCAGTATCGCGAGGCAGGCCCCACCTGCAGATCGGACGTTTGCTTTTGGTAGTGTGTACCGCGATACACATACTGGCGGGGCTCCCAAAAGCACGGGAGAGGCTGATTTCGATATAGTGTCATACGGTACCTTGGATTTGGCACTGAAAGAAGCCGAGGTGATCAAGGTCATGGACGAGGTCATCGATGAGTTCCCATCCGTCTCATCTGCTCAAATGTGCTTTCACCTGAACCACTCGATTCTCCTAGACCTCATCCTGGACTTTTGTCGGATCAGCAGTTCTCAACGACATGCGGTCAAAGAGGTGCTGAGTAAGCTCAACATTGATCAGTGGACATGGCAAAAAATACGCAATGAGCTACGCTCACCAACGATTGGCATCAGTGGGATGTCACTCGATGACCTGGCGAAATTTGATTGGAGAGACACTCCAGAGAAGGCCATGTCGAAGCTCCGTATTACCTTCGAAGGGACTGACTTGATTGACAGAAGTCAAGGTGTCTTTGCTCACATGAGTGCTGTAATAGGATACCTCAAACTCTTCAATGTACACCGCAGGGTTTACATCTGCCCACTCAGCAACTTTAACGAAAGGTTCTACTCTGGCGGGATCTTATTCCAGTGCTTGTATGACACAAAGCGTCGAGCCGTACTTGCAGCTGGAGGGCGCTATGACAAGCTCATTGAAGAACATCGCCCCAAGGTGCAAGGTCAATTTACTGGATGCCACGCAGTTGGCATGAACATTGGGTGGGAGCGACTCGTGAGTTCAATGTCACGGTACTATAAGCAGGTACCAAAGTCTCCGTTCTTAGCGAAGAGAGCAACCGATACCGATTCAATGACAGGACAGTGGGCAGCGAGACGTTGTGATGTCCTAGTTGCCAGCTTCGATTCAGGAACACTGCGTTCTATTGGCGTGAGGATGGTGGCAGATATATGGGCCAACGACCTAAGCGCAGAGCTTGCAGTAGACTCGAGATCTCCGGAACAATTGCTCTCACTGTACAAAGAAGACAAGCATAGTTGGATTGTCATCATTAAACACGACGCAGCAGCCCTTGGCAAACCTGACCTGAAAGTCAAGTCTATGATCAAGAAAGAGGATACTGATATCCGCTCCAGTGAACTTTTTTCTTATCTACGGGCTGAATTACGCGATCGTGATCATCGTGACGGTGTCGCAATATCATCCACGCGACCAAGCTCTCGCTTTCTCCGAACACATAATTCTTCGGACTCTCACTCGATTCCGACCATGTCTTCTGTGTCCGCATCCAGGTCCAATGTCGAAGTTCTAGTAGCACAACATCGATCAAAGAAGATGAACCGGTTGCCTGTCATTGAAGCAGCTCAGTCCCGTAGTCGCGAGCTGTTGAATGGTTTCCTGACTGCACCAATCGCAGCAATCGAGACAAAGGATCAAACCATGGAGGCGATTCGAGAGACAAGAATGAGTGACCCAGACGGCTGGCGACGAGTGATTCAAAGTGTGCCTTTAGCAGAGAGGGAATATCTACAGGATGTCCATAACATGCTTACACGCTATGCAAAAAGATGGAAGGACGAAGGACATCCCGCAGAAGGAAGAGCTGCGTTTGTTTACAACTTCAGAACAACGGGCTGTTTCCTCTATGACCTTGGACTTTGAAGTAGGTTGATACATGGATTCCTTGAATACAGCATACCTGATTGCAGCGTTAATGAGGGAGTAGAAACATTGATGAACATCATGAACTGCATATCTCTTACTATAGAACCATTAGCGAGCATAGAAAATGTCAAAAATAGGATGGGTCTGTTCAAAGACTCTATCCGTCCTACTACTCAAGCTTTCGAGACATGGACAATTATGTTACCCCTTGCCCTCCCAGTCTTCTGCTTCTCATATGCATTTGGCGCCTCTTCGAACTCATACGTCGAATCAATCACAGTCTTGATCTTGCCCTCTTTCAACCACGAGGCCAATTGCTTCAAATCACCCTCCTTGCTAGCCATCATCATAAACACATGCTTCGCCTTACCCCCGCCCAACATCGCCGGTCTTAACTTCGCACTCAAGGTCGCACCCAAATCACCAAGACTAGGCATACCCGCAACCTTGACAAACGTGCCCTGCGGCTTCAAAAACGCATTGCTCGCGGGATACAGCTCCGCCGGTGATCCCACATTGTCAACCACTAAATCAAACATCGGTCCTTTATCACCCAGACTCGCAATTACATCGCCCGCCTTATAATCCACGACCTCGTCCGCGCCGAGCTCCTTGCACAGCGAAATGTTCGCACTACTACACGTCACCGTGACGTGCGCGCCCAGCAGCTTCGCAATCTGGATCCCATACGTGCCCACCGCCCCACTACCCCCGTTCAACAACACCCGCGCCCCGCTTTGAGGCTTGACATACGGCACGATACTCTGCAGCGCTGAGACGCCCGCCGTCGGCAGCGCAGCCGCGTCATCATGACTGACACCCTCGGGGATCAGGGCCACAGCGTCGAGTTTCGGCGCCACGAACTCGCCAAGCGCGCCGTGTTTCGCGAGCGGGCCTGCGAGCCCGAAGATGGAATCTCCGGGCTTGATGGACAACGACGAGGAGGAGGAGGGTACCGACACGACGGTGCCGGAAAAGTCTTGGCCGGGGGTAGTCGGGGTCGAGAGCATATATTTGAAAGGTGCACCTGCTTCGGCGATTTTGTAGTCGACTGGATTGGTGGACATGGATGTGACGCGAACAAGGAGGCCTGAGGATGGAGGTAGGGGCGCCGTGGTGTTGAGGATTAGGGATTTGGGGAGGGCATTTTGCGAGGGAACGTATTGCCACGCTCGCATCTGGGTTGGGAGTTTCTCGGTCATTGTGCTCGAGTATTGGTTGGATATTTGGTCGTGAAAGAATAAGTGGTCAATAACAGGTCGAAAAGATAGGTCAAGGCCTTATGTTAGTTACACTTGGATAGCAGCGGGTGGCAAGTCAATTGACGTAATATTATGTAGATGCTGCGGGTCGCTCCGACATGGATGGTGACGTTAGCGTTGGCCAGCTTTGCAGGACTTACTAGGATCTATCGGAAGGACACGGACATGGTATGGTTCGGATTTGCATATAACGACCCTGAAACGCTTACATTTGGTGTTGATTCTAAGAAGGAAGAGAATTCCGATGTCTGGTCGGAAGCCTTCTCAGACGTTAACGCAACATATTACTTGCCAGTGGCTTTGACTTCGCATGTCCGCATAGAACGACCTGCTGGATCTGATACCCTCGAGACAATATTACAATTTGTCACCCTTGTAGGGTCAGACCAAGAGCGGCCTAAACAAAGCGGACTGTTTCGGGTGGACGAGGCTCTATCCCAGAGTTCTCAACAATAATTAGCAAACCTGGTATCAACTTCAGAACATCATTTATCAATGTTGCTATATATCAGAACTCATATGTTGAAACATGTTTTCTATGTACGTCATAGCGATAGTCTAATCTTCGATTGGGACACGCGAACAGATCGTAATCTGAACATCCTCATGTAAAAAACAAACCCAGTATAGAACACCTCTATCCAGCCGTACATGTTCCATGATAGGGCAGATTCCAGCTGCATGGGCACCCTCCTGCCTCGCGATTGGGACGCATTGGTCCTCATCGCTTGTCTGGCGTCTTCCTCCACTTTTCAGTCATCTGCTGTGAATAATGCCTAGACGGAGCCAGTCGATGTCATCTTTTTGCGGAGGTGGTTCTTGTACTCGGTGATGGTGCCATCCCATCGGCGTACTGTCTTGTGCTCGCAAACCATGATGTCTTTCGCAATTTTGTCGAGTAACCTGCACTTTGTGAGTACTCAAATGCACAGGGACACGCAGGGTTAAAAGCTTACCTGAAGTCGTGGGAGACAACAACGACACCACCGTTGAAAGCGTTAATGGCGTCAGCCAAACTGTCAATAGTAGGAATATCAAGACCATTGGTAGGCTCGTCAAGTAGAAGCATGTTTGGCGATTCGATAGCCAAAAGAGCGAACACGATTCTACTCTTCTGTCCCTCTGACAAAGTGCCCATTAGAGCAGTCTGAGACTCACCACTAAGACCGTATTTGCCAAGTTGCTGTCTCCAGTATTGGTAGTCTTGGCTAACGGCGGGGTACTTGTCGCGGACAAAGTCGAGAGCAGACTTGGTAAGATCGAGTTGCTCTGCTGAATGCTGACTGTAGAGACCAAGCTTCAGGTGCGAGTGGCGTGAGACACTTCCTCCAGATGGCGAAAGAGCTCCAGTAAAGATACGAAGAAGGGTGGATTTACCAACACCATTGGGTCCAACAAGACAAGTACGCGAGTCCATGTCGACACCAAAATCAAGATTTTCGTAGAGGTTGTCTTCTTTCTTGCCCGAGTACGCGAATGTCACGTCGTCCAAGGAGAGTACAGGAGGTGGTAGCTTCTCAACATCGGCGAAACGGAAAGAGAAGACACGGTCCTGAACGACCTCCTCGATGAAGCCATCTGCCTCCATTTTATCGAGAATCTTTTGCCGAGATTTGGCCTGCTTGACCAAATTGGCGTATGTTCCAGCGGATGCAATGAACTTCTTGATGTGCTTGATTTCTTCTTGTTGCTTTTCATAGGCCTTGGTCTGGTTTGTCTCCTGTTCGGACCTGGTCTTGATGTACGAGTCGTAATTACCACCGTAGTACGTGAGTTTCTTCATTCTCATGTCGATCATGTTGGTGCATACTCCGTTCAGGAAGTCCATACTGTGAGAGACGAGGATGAGGGTACGGTCCCATTTCTTCAGATATTCTTCCAACCACACACAGGCTTCCAGGTCCAAATGGGCGGTAGGGTCGTCGAGTAGGAGGAGAGAGGGGCGAACGAAAAGGGCTTTGCCAAGAGCAACACGCATTCTCCAGCCACCAGACATATCTTTCGTCTTCTTCAAAATCGTCTTCTTGTTGAATCCGAGACCAGTCAAGATGAGGGAAGCACGAGTGTGGAAGGTAGATGGGTCCATAGATTCCATGCGCTATCATTCAGTCAGTCGGTATAGCCATTGAAATAGTAGTGTTGTGTCTTACCTCATAAAGATCCATAAGAACAGGGCTCTCAGGCCCATCGTTTTCTAAGATGGTCTCGGCTTGCTTCTCCATCCTCGCCAACTCGTTCTCAGCCTCCTTGACAACCCACTCCAAAGCACCCAATTCTGATGGTGGGGCACCCTCATTAAGGAGGTAGATATCAACATGCTCCGGAAATGGATATTCACGCTTGTCGATGGCTTTCAGGAGAGTAGACTTGCCGCAGCCATTCTCACCGAGGAGTCCGTATCTTCGACCGAAAGTGACCTCTAAGGTGCAGTCTGTGAGTAGATTTTTTCCGTGGAACACAAGACTGGCGGATGTGATTTTGACGTCGCGACTGGCCGCGAGCGACGAAAGCACACCAGTCGTGACACGGTCAGAGATACCGTGCTCATCGATTTGCGAAGTGAGCTTGGCGATCTCATCCTCCTCCTCGCCGTTGACAGACGAAGCCTTGGAGGCATTCTTGGAACCAGCCTTGGAAGAGACCTTGGAGGCGGCGGTCTTCTTGGGCTCCTTGCCGGCAGCGAGACGTTTAGCCTCGCGGGCGGCTTTAGAAGCAGATACCATGTTTCTCTTCCTTATGTGTCTGTATGCAGAATGTGTAGACTGTAAAAGTCGGGCTGATTTTCTTTCAGGCTCTATATCGAGGTGGGGCCTAGGGCGCTAATCGATAGGCGGGACAGTGTCAGTTGGCAACTATCTAGGTATGCGATGCCTTATGAAGCAAAGAGGGAGGACTCGTGAAGTATCAAAGGCGTATGCTTGCCTATTACTTCACGCGGTTTGAGGGAACAAGAAGTGAGGAAGTAAGAGGATGAGATTCAGCGTTAGTTGGTGAGCAGCCCGAGATTGAAAATTAGAATTCCCACAGAGCAGCCTGGTGGCGGGCGCCGCTAGATAGGGTTTAGCCTACATCCCGCTAATTTCCACCCCGCCATTACGTAGTCAGAAGCTCGTTGATCCAACCCAAGAACTGACAGGAAGATGTTCAGGTGTAGATTAATCTACCAAGACATCGCAGTATCACAATGTCATGTTCATTCTCTTTCGACTGGTTTGAACCATTTCTCTTTGCTTACGCTGGCCAAAAGGACGGTTGGCCGCATTGCCGCAAGCGGTGACATAATTTTCATGGCGGTTCATACGAACCATGGTCTTCCTAACCCAGCTAACACAATTCGTTGACCAGAACGAACTGATGTGCAATCGTGAATAGAAAATGCACGAGCACCAACCCATCGCGTAGCCAGGGCAACTGCACGTTTGCTATCAATTCGTCAAAGAACCCATCCTTGCTAAGCGTGTTGTTCCCATAACAGTTCGGGATCATCGCGCGCCATCATGTACCATAGTATTTTCAGAATTCGCACTGATCGAATCTTGACTTGTAATTTGACGATCGAGGGTCGTGTCGAGCGAGGTAGACCGCATTGAAAGACTCGAACGAGCGATAACAGGCGGTAGTAGTACTGGTGGACTGTTTCCGATATAATGCTGACCACTCAAGCCTGTCTCAGACACTTTCACATCGACAAGAATACCATGATCAGTAGCATGAGTGATCTTCTGCTCCTCTAATGCTTCCAGGTCAGGCTGGTGCGACTGCTCTTGATTCCACAGCCTCCCACCGACATCTCGCGGTGTCCACCAAAAGACCGGAAACGTTCGCTGGATATTATTAACAAGGAGAGCAATCCCAAGCATGACAGAAGTCCCGATCAAAACATATGGAAGGAGGGTCCACCCCATTGCCTCGACATCCGGATCAATCGCAGCCAGAAGCGCTGTCGCTCCGCCAGGTGGATGAGCAGTGTTGGTAAACGTCATAACGCTAGAGGCCAGGCCTACGGCAACAGCGCCAGCGAGCCACTTAATTTCCTCAAAGTTGTCCGAGTACTTGAAGAGCTTGGTGATACAAATGCCGCTCAGGGCTGACAGAAAGTGGCCGAGTATGCAGTTTCGAGGTTGACCGAGGGGTGACCCGATGACGCCATATTCGAGGACAGCAGATGCGCCCTATATTCATCAGCTTCAGTTATAAGATTGCATCCCATATACTTACGAAACTTGCGATGATGATAGGTGGATTGGCATGCTTGAGCGCTCCGCTGTATTTGAAAATAGCGCACACAGCAGCAATACCACAGAATGCTCCAAAGAATGACCACCACCAAATGAGCACGTTTCCGACATCTTTTCGTGGGGTTTTCCTGTAGCCGAGAAACCAGGCTATGCATCGCGGTAGACGGTACACTTGTGATCGGGGCAGATACGGATTGACGTAGTCGTCAACATCGAAACTCAGGTTACGTATAGTCGAGTATTTCATGGCGGTAGATATCAGGATTTAGATTACCGCCTTCATACGGAGGTGGAGCAGCGATATCAAGCAATGACATTGTCTCGGATGACATCAAGGACGAACGGAAGGACAGCATGATTGCTGCAAGTAGCCGCGACTTGCAAAGAAAGAAGCGGATCAATACGGTCACGACGGCCCTCGTAGTCTGGTCTTATGGACTGGTTTGTAACAGACTTGCGCGCTTTCGGATTAATGTACGTAATATGTTCGAAGACACATCGGTTTTCCTCGGAGAAAACTTCCCGGTTCCTTTTACCTACCTCGGGTCACCGTAGAGGGCATACAAGACAAAGATTACTTTGCTCATAAATTTCTGCATTCAATAAGACATAGACTCCAACACCACATACCCGGAATCACCGGAAATCAGAAATGCAATTTTACTTTGGGCTCATGAAACTCTACGAACGCCCTAAGACCCCCTAGAGCCCACAGCTGGAGCCCTGAAATACCCGATTTCAACGCTGCAGAACCACCAGCGCTCGCTCTCTCTCCTCCAGAACATTCTCCCATTTGAGTCCCTATATCTGTTCGAGTATCATGAGTTCACGCAAAAAGCCAAATAGTAACAGCAATTTCTTATGTCAAATCGAGTGTTCTTACGCGATTTCGTGTTTGGTATCGCGCATAAATCGATTCAGAGTTACATTTGGGTATCCCACATGAGTTATGCGCTATTCTAGCTGGTCAAGGTGTATATTAAACATAAGGAGACGGTCAATGATAGAAGCGTAGTTTCGTGAGATGTCACCAATAAACCTAAGGCTCCTCACCAGACTCGGTGTCGTGCGTTCTGTTGGCTGTGAAAGATATAGGTGTAGCAGTCTAAATGAACCGCATTGATTGATTCCCTTGGCCTTTAGATCACACCTCAGTTCAGATGTTGTGTCGAAATATCGATTCTTGGACTTCCAGCGTCAAGATGAATGGCATGATGGTTTGGACGAGCCAAGCATCGGTTTGGAGTGCTTTGACTGGATACATATTCTATCAGATCGTCTCAGGGTGCCAGACAGACAACAGCAGGGGCAGTTCATCAACCTAGGTCTATACTATCGGGATGCATCTCCGCTGATCGACTGTGATATAAATCACCCACACATCTTTTCATTCCTGGTTGCCTCTCTCGAGCTTTGAGAGTGCCGAAAGTTCTTGGATCAAGGTAGCAAGTGCGGTGATTTGCATCTGAGGGCGGGTGCCCGGGGACACTGGATTGTGGATAGAAGCGTGCAGCTCAGTCTTGATAATGGCCCAATGACTACATGGTCTCATCAAGGAATTTATAAAGATTGTACATTGGGTGCGCTCAACTCTAGATTGGGTGAGCTCGCTGTTGTTGCCCGTGCGTCGATAGCAGACTTGGACGATCTACTGATGCACCACGACATAAACCAAACGCTTATCGATGTTAACCCATGGTCCAGTTCTCACAATGGCCCTGTTGTTTACTCTCTACACTATAGTGTAATCCTTAGGGCATGATTTTGAAGTCTGATGTGTCAAGGGTAGTAGCAGCCGGAAACTTTGTATATTCTCTATCGTATGGTATGACGTGACTTCAGCGAATGCAAGAAAGACACTTCTTCTCAATCCATCTTGCAAAACGTACACTTGGTGCATCGATCAGTCTTTCGACCTGTGCAGCAGCAAAGAAGACGGGTAGTAGGAGGACAGGGTACCAGACAAACGCGCAAAGAAGCCAATAACCAAGAGATTCTTCGTGTGGTGCCAGGCTTGGTGGGTCCAGTCCAAAGAGCTGGAACAGGAATGCCTGAAACCGGAGAGCGAAGAGATAAATGACAGCCTCATGTATGAGATAGAGAGAGAATGACACTTTGCCAAGATATTGACACAGTCGTGTTTCGAATACAGCTTTGAGTCGAGGCAGTTGAGATATTGATCCTAGAATACCGACGCCAGATAGGGACCACCAGAAACGCGCGTGATCTTCCATGTACAGGCCAGTGGGAGTGTGTCGTCGCATGAATTCGAATCCCACCATTGGTCTTGTATCAACCCATGGATATGCTTCCTTGTCGAGGGTTGGAAAGCCTCCAATATAAAAGGATAACAAGAAGATTGTAACCCATAAGGCTCTAGCTTTGTTTGTGATGGTCTTTCGGACTGCCAATGCGTCGAAGTTCTTCTCTTGAGCGAGGTTGATATCGGCAAGGAGCATTCCTGAGGCGAAGCAGAAGTAATGCCAGGCTCCGGAGCACATGCAAATGACAACTAGAAACGCGGTGAAGATCATGCGAGTGATATGACTTGGTACGTGTATGAAAGACAGCAACCAGATGTAGCATAGGAAAGAGCCGTAAAATTCAAGAGGTATGGTCCATATGACAGCCTCATACCTGGGATGCGTCACAAACCCATGCATCGAGCGATAAAAATTGTGGACCGGGTTCATGAGGTGATCGAGGTCGAGCAACCAGTCTTTGACTTGTCCCCAGAACGTAGGTTCAGGCTTGAAGCTGAAGTTAAGAGGCGGCGCAAATCCAACACGCGTTCCCAGCATCTCGAAGAAAGTCAGCAGTATGACGGGGCCATACAATCTAAACCCGCGTCGGAACATCGAAGACGCCACTGCTGGATAGACCCGAGGGGCTGCTCCTGCACGTAGCCATAGAAGACTTTTGTGCGTCAGAACATAGCCGGAAACCACGAAGAAGAGTGAAACTGCAGGACCCCCAGAGACGAAGATAGTCCTGACGAAAGGAAAGCCGAGGAGATTGGTAACGGAAGGGTCAGCATGCCAGGCAGGGACGAGTCGTATCCAGCATCCCATGGAGTGGAAGATGAACACCCCAAGAGCAGCAACTCCGCGAACACCATCTAACCATGAAGTCGAGCGTAGCCGTATTGAATCTGAAGATGGATAGCCTATCAGTCTTCCTAACAACGTTGTGCACGTCTTCTTCACGGATGATGACCGACGTCGTGGCTCCGAGACAGCACTGTCAGGCCTATGCAAGGCTTCAACGTCGAGTTCTGCTTCATCCCTCAGTTCTGAGAGTTTCTCTAGCTCTCGGGAGGATGGTAATGTGAGTCCCATGATGAAGAAGTGATGATAGTGGAAAAGAACCAGGCGAATCTTCAGCTGCCGTGGCTAAGCTGGGTGCCTCGCCTCAGACCAGTGTGGTATCGAGCGAGTATAGCATATGAATATGTAATTACGAGATGACGGAGCAGGCGGAGGCTGATATAGATCAGCAAATAATGGAAAACATGCAGAAGATGCGTCGTTGACAATCAACGAAAGTCAAGAGATTGTCGCTGTTCATGCTGTGGAGGCCGCGGCCCAGATGACAGCCACAAGTAGGCTCGCGGGGCTCTGTGCACTGATTCTGGTTTAGCGTGCACTTTCGAAGACGCCTTTTGCATACATTAGGAAGGTGCCATGTCGATCTCTTCCCCTGACGGCTGTACGTAAGTCAGCGAGCTGTCCCTGCTTGAACAATAATTATATGATTATATGAGTGTATATGTATGCTATAATTTATGGTCCGTGGCAATGAGTAGCCACTCCTTGCGACACCTATCCTGCTCCCGAATGATCTCTCGGCTAGAGTAGGAGCTTCTCAGCCACGAACGGATACATGATAACCACAGAATAGCTTTTGGGTCACAAGTTAATATTGCTCATGGGACCTTGTTTGGGTATCGGTTAATATGGCCTCATCGAATCCAATGTGTGAAGAACATTTTATGCCGTCACGCATGGAGTCCAGCCTTCTTCGGATCACCCCGTTTCGTCGTGTAACAGAGCATGCTTATGCATATACTGTGCGATTCTGGCGAATGACTGTAGGATACATCTCTAAATACCAGATATCTTGTTTTTGAGTGGCTAGTTCTCATAAGTGTGTGTGTTCATACGATGCAAGATACATTACTCCTAAATTTTAATATCCAAGCTTCTTCGCAAACCACTTCCCTGCTCTGACGCTCGTCTGATCGAAATAGATTGTCCCCATATGTGCGACGCTCATGCATATAGACAAAGATACGAATGCACATACCAGGAATCGGGAACTTAGCCCGATCGGGCCGATGTCCGGTATCCACAACCGATTGTCCCACCAGGTTGGATGTTCATCAGGTCGAGCATCAATTTGTCCAAACATCCGGTGAATTGTCTCACTGAGCGTGAAGTAGACGAGTGCGTGTGTGAGATACAATGAGAACGACACCTGTCCAAGATAGCGTAACGGACGAGTGACGAAGAACCTCTGAATCCAGGATATACGTCTGCACGAACAGACAATCATGATGGCTCCCATTGATGTCCAGAAGCGTATGTATTCCACAGCCATGTAGTTCGCTGGTGTGAGCATCGTCACAGTATGCCAGCCTGGCGTGTCCAGTGCCCATTGAGGGCCTCCCATAAAGCCTGGTTGGCCAGCGAGCCATAGGCCAAGGAAGAGGAGAGCATTGTATATGACATCTGGAGTGACCTTGCTCTGATGTAAAAAAGGATAGCTGAGCTCGTAGACGTCGATAATGGACATAGTCATGCCCGCGAAGAACATTGCCATCGCCCAATGCCCAACGACGAAAACCAGAACAGTCGCGACCATGAATCCATACGAAAGTCTTTTCGGGGATATGAATTTCATGCGGCTTGTCACAAAGGCAAGAGCGTATATTAGCATCGACCCTCTGAGCTCGACTGGCATTGTCCACATCACAACTCCATAGTAGCACCACCGTCCATTCATCAGACGGAATGGGTTGAAGAACCAGGTGAACTCTGATAGCCAGGCTACCAACTCAAGTGCCAGTGACTGTTTTGGCTCAGGCCAAGTGACATAGCGTAGCGTGCCAAAGGGCACATGCATCAGAATAGCATATAAGAGAGTCGACATCATTGGCGGTAGGTATAGCCGGATTGGTCTTTTTAGGACTGACGATATCAACTGAGAGTCACATTTTCCGTGGTCGCGTATTGCGCGTAGTGGTGAACGACTCAGCACATATCCCGAGAGGACGAAGAAGACTGGGACGGCAGTATGACCCCCTGTGTAAATTAAACGGAAGATCGGAAAGCTGCCGAGGTAGTAATTCCCGTTCTCTCCGAATCCATGATTTAGATTGTCGCTTTCTCCATAGAAGTACGGAGTGTAATGCTGGAGGACGACTATTAAGGCGGCGATGCCTCGTAGGCCGTCTAGGTACGCGGTCGACCGTGAGGCGAGTTGCTGGTTTTCTACATCTGGTACAAGGCCTTCCGAAATCGGGTCGGAATCGTGGATAAGCTCCTTCTCCTCCGTGAGTGCATTTGACATCATGCTGAATTTTCGATGAATGATTCCATGTCAAAGTAGCGCTGCAATGAAGTTGGAGAGCAAGGCCTTTTCTAGGTGAGGTAAAACCCCGTGCTTGTCAAGGGGCGCTAAGTCTGGGCGAGGGGTGCGTCGTGCCCTAAATATGAGGCAGCTTTCTTGTGCTTGATGAAAGTCGAATATACATTTTTTAAGATCAACATTTGTCATGTCTCATTGGTCTAGTTGGTTATGACGTCGGTCTCATATTAGACTGTATGATCCACCCTCAGGGTGTGGTTATCCGAAGGTCGCCAGTTCGACTCTGGCATGGGACACATTTTGGCATTACTTTTGACCTTCGTCTTTTCCCCTCACTTAGTGACAGAATTACTTATCGTGACTGGATTATTCATTAACATCAAGTCATGGCCTAACAACACTTTCTATACAATCATGCTAGTGATTTCTTGTATTAATATTTATTAGTAGTCCTTCCTATTATATATATATATATATCTCGCTGTTCTATTCGATTTACAAGAGCTATATAATCAGTATACTTATAATGGTTGTCAGTAATCTTGCTCCAGCTGATATTACGTTTCGCCTGTCAAGTTTCGGCTCATAACGTGCCCAGCTTAAGGTGGTAGGTCACGATCCTCCAATCATTTCAGGACCTACCTACTCTTTTAGCTCTTGACGGCGGTAAATGCTGTCCCAATATTACAATAGATGGTGGAGCACAGGTTCAGTCGAGATGCAGGATGAGAATTTCTAGATCATGTATTAGCACGGTCTAGAGAAAGAAAATCGGATGTGCGAGGACTAGGTGCGACGATGTTTCGCATAAGGGACACAAGAGGTGAAGGGTCCCGGGTGTGAGGGGCTGTTGACTTGCGTCATCGCGGGGCTGGCTCTTGAATTGTATATCTAGATCGAGAATCATGACTTGCCACACGTTTCGAAGACCATTTTAAGCATCTCGCCCCGGACACCATCGATGAGTAATTCTGGTAAAGGTTTACTGGGAAGTCTCATACTGGTCTCAAAATATTTGAGGTCTTTGCAAGCTGCCAATTGAGAAGAAGATGACAATGCATCACATACATATCATGCCCAGCGCAGCGAATCCCAGACACCAAGCGGATGGAGCGCTAGGGAGCAAGCGCAGTCCAGGCCTGCATGTCGACGTAATCCCGGATCAGGTCGTACGTTCTCCTCGGGACGACCTGAGAGGTATCAGAGTGGAATCTTGATGGACCGCACGGGCAGGCTCGGCCGCCGAAGTGGTCACATTTGTGGTTTCCTGGGCCCAAGAATAGATGCAGGCGAAGCTGAAACGAAAGGCTCGTGATTAGGAGCCATCGTGTCGGTGTGGTGGATGAGGCTCTGCTGCAACATGAACATGTCCACGTCCACACCCGCCCCGCCCGTCCTTGAGAAGGGTAAATGCATAGCCCGTGAGAAGTGGCCTGGTGGCTGGCCTGGGGCGAGGTCGCTCCCGTTGAAGCCAGTAATGAAGCCACGATGATGGTGGGTCTGGAGCAGGGAGACGACAAAGGCCACAAAGGACTAGCCGCTCAAAAAGGCTGGCTGTGTGAAGAATGCTGATGGTTGGCTCCCCGGCACAAACACATCTTGGCGCATGCAGCCAGCTGACCTCTTCAATAATGCGAATCTTCGCGTCTCGTGAGACACCTGTGTGGCTCCACCTTGCCCACATGTTGTGCTAGTTCTGCAGCTCCGCTTCAATTGGGACGCATACACAGGACCTACACACTCTCTCCCAAGAGTCTCAATTGATTGCGTGCATGATATCAAAGTAAATAATTATGCCGTGTCTGAGACTTGCGTCAATTACTCTTTTGACAAAGGCCACCACCATCGATTTTGCCGCGCCAGGGTCCAGGGGACGTGATCGACACACAATAGGAAAGAATCGTTATTTAGGCGAGCTTTGCACAGAGCTGCCAGGCCAATTGATAATCGCGGTCGTGCCCCTTGGGCAGTCGTCGTCTCTTACACTGCGCAGCATAACGCAAACTTATCGAAGCCAGCCACTCTATCAATGGATCGCTCAGCAGTCCATACCAGCACAGAGGCGGGTGAGATCGTTCTTGCCCAACAGGCCCCAAGCAGGCAACGGCTTAACAACGTCGACAAGATCTGTGAAGCCTATAAGATGATGCTACTTCGCACCGTTAATCCTGTGCTGTGGTGGTGACATATTACTGATGTGTGCTTCGGACGCTGGAGAGACAGCAACACAGCGGCCTGCCTGTAGAACGAAATGTGCCTCTTCTCTGTCGTTCATGTGCCTGCCGTTGGAGCCAATAAGGGGGCGTGAACTCAAGGACAGCCCAAGGTTCATGCGGAAACGCTGAGGAGGCGTATGGAGAAAATAGGCGTAGCCTCGTAGGTGGGCACTGTTAGAGTCGAGCAATTGGCCGCAACTGGGCTCGCTAGCGATTTGTGCTTTGTGGATTAAGCGTCCTGTAGTCTGTTGATGAGGACGAGAGAGCAAGACTCGATGGCTGAGGATGGGATCCGAAGGTGGATACGGCGGAGACCAGCAGATGGTCGTGCAAACGTACCCGACAGCCATGATGAGCCCATCCGCTTTGTTACTTGGTCGTGTTTTGACCTTCCTTCCCAGTAAAAGCGATAATACCAATCTGGCTGCTCCCCTTCCGTGAAAACGTGGCATTGGTGGCCCTGCGAACACTTGCGCGCAAGGTAGGTAACTCCCAAGTAACTAGACTATGACCGCCAGTCTACCACCATTCAGACCTTCATTCACTGCACCAGTCCGCGGCCCACCGAGCTTGTGCTGTTTGTCTTATTGACTGACTTGGTCCCTTCAATTCGGTGCATCAGCATAGCAGTATTCACCCAGCTATTAAGCTCCACACACGCCAGGCCCAGGCACGCTACCAGCACAGGGTAGGTTACTTGACGGTATTAGAAGATCGAGGTAGGCCATCCTTATTAGTACGAGGTCACGCGCTGCCGTAATAGGGCCACAACCACAACCCAAGCCCCTCCCATCCGCATCGTCATTTCACTACTTTCATCATCTTCGCTCTGCTCTCTCTTCAACCTCATCCTCAACCTCAGCTTCACCCTCGTCCTCATCTTGCACCTTTTCATTTCTTCCTACAGCTTCTACCCTTTCACCTTCTACTCGGCCTGTCTAGCTCTGATCACCTCGACTGTCCCCGCCTTTGCGTCCTGCTGATTGCCTCTTTCTTCAGCCACTCCCGCCCGCTACTCCACCATCACCTGCGCACTTGACGAACAGCCCTCGAGGGCCTGCGCCGACAAACCTCAACAGCTCCTAGCAATCCTCTTATCATCCTCTTGACATCGCTTTGGCCTCATACTTTACCTTATATCCCCCACGATACTTGCCCAGAACGGATCAACTCGCTTGCACCCCGCTTTCCGCCAGTCCTCCATACTCTCGGTAGCAACTCGGTCACCAACGAATTCTCGTCATAGCTGTGCTGCAAGGCGATGACCGGCTCCCGCAACAACGCTTTCACAAACATGAGAATGGGTGGTAAGGGTTTGCCATCACCAGTACTTGCACTATTTGACAGCTGACATAGACCCCGAAGAGATAATCCACGAGAAAGTCCAGGATGGTGTGACTGGCGAATATCGGGATCTATCATA
This sequence comes from Pseudovirgaria hyperparasitica, assembly GCF_010093815.1. Classification (NCBI taxonomy): domain Eukaryota; kingdom Fungi; phylum Ascomycota; class Dothideomycetes; order Acrospermales; family Acrospermaceae; genus Pseudovirgaria; species Pseudovirgaria hyperparasitica. The sequence continues at coordinate 215,650 of NW_022985560.1, forward strand.
TACGCAATGCAAGATCGTAGGAAATGGCTCCTTTGGTGTCGTATTTCAGACAAAGCTGTCGCCCAGTGGAGAAGATGCTGCCATCAAGCGTGTATTGCAAGACAAGCGGTTTAAGGTCTGCCGATGGAGAAGGTCTCGAGTGTATCAATGACTAACTCATGCTAGAATCGCGAACTTCAGATCATGCGCATTGTGAGACACCCAAATATCGTTGAGCTCAAGGCCTTTTTCTATAACAACGGCGAGCGGGTAAGCACGTCAATTGTTACCACACAGCGGTACTGCGCTAACCAACGTTCAGAAGGATGAAGTTTACCTGAACCTCGTGCTTGAGTTCGTTCCTGAGACAGTGTATCGAGCATCGCGGTACTTCAATAAGATGAAGACGGTCATGCCGATACTCGAGGTCAAGCTGTACATCTACCAGCTCTTCCGATCGTTGGCGTACATCCACTCCCAGGGTATCTGCCATCGCGACATCAAACCGCAGAACTTGCTGTTAGATCCTGGCAGTGGAATTCTTAAGCTCTGTGATTTTGGCAGTGCGAAGATCCTTGTCGAGAACGAACCCAATGTTTCGTATATCTGCTCTCGCTACTACCGTGCCCCAGAACTCATCTTTGGTGCCACAAACTATACGACAAAGATCGGTAGGCTTGCAATGCGCACTGTTTCTCCTAAGCACCGAAGAAACTGACATTTGTGATACAGATGTGTGGTCGACTGGATGTGTCATGGCAGAGTTGATGCTTGGCCAGCCTCTGTTTCCAGGGGAGTCTGGAATCGATCAACTGGTCGAAATCATCAAGGTTCTCGGTACACCCACTCGGGAGCAGATTCGAACCATGAATCCGAACTACATGGAGCACAAGTTCCCACAGATCAAACCGCATCCCTTCAACAAGGTCAGACAAATTCTAGCGCAACAACCACCGGTGAACCAACAGTTAATTCCCAATCAGGTCTTCCGCAAAGCGGACACGAATGCAATCGAGCTGATTGCTCAATTGTTGGAGTACACGCCTACTCAACGTCTCTCGGCCATTGATGCAATGGTGCATCCATTCTTTGATGAGCTGAGAGATCCAACTGCTAAGCTTCCTGACTCCCGCCACGCCAATGGAGCTCCGAAGGACTTCCCTCCACTCTTCAACTTCACTCATCATGGTTTGTGGTACTTTTCTTTTACTGTTTCGTATCTGCTAACAACAGGTCACAGAACTTTCTATCCGGCCAGAACTGAATCGACAGCTGATTCCAGCTCATATTCGCCCAATCCTTGCATCGCAAGGCCTCGATATCGAATCGCCAAATTTCAAGCCTATGTCCAAAGACGACATGCTCGCAAGATTGGATTAAACTCTAGTCGACTCAAAATGGCGAGCCACTGTTACCAAATAGGTCTTGTCATCGTTTCGACAACCTTTACGCGCCTCCCTGACGACTTTGCCCTCTGGAGAGTGCCGTCTTTACAGGTACTACGGACTCTCTGACCACAATCACAACGGCCTTTTGTTTTCGTAAGGCACTCATTCCCGTGCACGAAGTATATTCCTCACGCCCGAAATGATACGAAATGTCAATATTCCACAGTTACACCGTATCACCGTACCAGTATTGTCGAATGCTCAGCTTGTTGTGCCTTTGCGCTCTTGGTGATATCGCAGAGCGATTGTAGTATCCTACTCTCAACTTCTTGCGACATCGGTCTTACTTGGTCCTGGATGAGAGGCAGCTATGAATCGACGACGACAATTGCGCCCTTTGTTTTTGTGAAGTTGGATTCACGGGATGAATGTCTTATTTTGGTGCGACCAGGCCTTCTATACCACTCCAGGACATTGGAATGGTTCAAATACAAACGCAGCCTTCAGCCTGCGGTGGATCTTGCTCGTCTACGCGCAGTCTGCGTAATACTCAGATATGGCGCAGCCCTTGATCTTGATGGAGAAGGCTCAATGAGGCAGGACTAGCATACTGCAGGCATAGGCATCTTCAATTCTTCGTTCATCTCTTTTATTAGACGTTTTTCAATTTTTCTTTCCACTCATATTACTGGTGTGACTGGCAGCCAGCGACGTTTCAATGTTCTGATTTCACCGCATTCAGGAAACCTGTCGTTTTCGCATTTTCTGACAATAGGTACTGTTCAAGTATTTCGCTGTTCCATAAAAGGATCTGGATTGGCTACAGAGGCGTCCATTTGCATCTGAGAAACGCTGTATGCGACGAACTTCCTGGTTAAAAGGTTCGAGATGTCAGTAGGCAAAAGAAAATCGGAGTTAGACACATTTCAATAGCGGGCCTCACTTCACGTGCACATCTTGAAATTTCTATTGATTAGTTGTCATCGCACATCTTCACATGAACTTTACCACGTCCCAAAACGTGAAACAATGGTATTGAAAGTAGCCTGTCTACCCGGCAAATGCCATGTACGTCGAGTGGTAATCCATGAATTGGTGACGGAGGTGCCTGGCAGAGGGAGAATTCAAGTCTCGATTTGTTAGACCTAACTGGTAGAATCTATTCACTGTCGTTCACCTACCAAATGACCTCAACATCCTCTTACCTCACTCATCGTCGTATCTTCTAAGAGATTCCACACCCTGACTCATCTACTTTCTCGCCATCCACCATGAATATTATAGATTCTCTTCTGGATGAGGAGACGCCAGGGCTCTCTTCATATGCTATACTTGAGCCAGATCTAAACTCACAGCGCTCAGGAGCGGTCCCAGCGGTCAAAGATTTGGCACCAAACTTGATCAATTACGATGAGAATGCATTGAGCGATCTGCAACATGATGTCGGTCTGGCAAGCTCAAACGTCTTCGCTATCGTCAAAGATCACGAGGACAGTCCCCGGAATGGTCAAGATGCAGGCTCGAAAGTGTTTGTAGATCATGTTCATGCCCCGATTGCTAGTTCGTCTAGTAATGACAATAGTCAGTCGAGCTACCCCGGGAAAGGTTCGGAGGTAGCGCAAGTGCCAGCTGGTCCAAAAGGGAGTAGCCCGCGCTACCATAATCATGAGCATTCACGTCGGCAAAACTTGATCCCCCGTTCGCGCAAAGGGCTTCAGCAAGGCCGACTTCGCGGTCTCCCAAATCCGAGTCTTATTCAGGTCAAACACTCCAACGACCGTGGAGCGTACAATCACTTCTCTGAAAATTCACCTAACGAGTACTACAAACTGGGCTGCTACTCCAGAGACGCTAGCTCGTCGCGAGGTGCAAGCTTCGCATCGCCATCACGACCAAAGCTCAACACCGTTGAAAATCAGAACGATCCCGACAGGCCCATCGTTGACTCAAACATGGCAGATATGGACTCGAGAGACTCAAAGCCGAGGCACGGAGGAAGAGGATACCATAATAAAAATGGCAAACGCAGATACAGGGGCAAGTCTAGCCTGTGCTACCAAAGGCCTCGTGGGTTTCTAGCTAATGATACCAAATAGAAGATGACGACTATGATCGCCAGCCCCAGCGTCGGAAGATTGAGGAGCCAGCCTTTGTCAAGGTGAGACGATGCGTTCTGCAGCTTGGCGACTCTGGCACGAAGATTCCAGCCACTGAGACGCAAGAGGTTGCAAAGAAGATTGCAGAGAGCTATGAAGATTCGGAGGTGAAGGGTGGGGTGCTGGATCTAGTCATTCAGTTGTGAGTAGTCTTCGAAGGCCAGACGCGCCGTGAACTTAACAGATACAATAGTTGCGTCGAACAACCACTGAAGATCCCAATCATGGCCGCGCTGTGTCAGTACGCAAATGACTATAATTCAGATATCGCGGTCGAGCTACTCACCCGTGCCGGAAAACAGGCGCAGGCCGCGCTAGAGAAAGGCTCGTGGAGAGAGTTCAAGCTACTCCTCCGCTTCCTTGCATGCTGTCAGTCTCTTTACAACGACGATGGCGTTTTCGGAATACTCGACGAACTCTTCAACAGTGCTGCAGAACTTCAAGCCGCTAGCTCAGCCGACACAATCGGCCTTGAGATCGTCAAGATCATCCTGCTCACAATACCTTATGTCCTTGCAACCTCCGCAACTGGACTTGAGCAGAAGGCAGCGGAACTTCTCGAAAAAACTGGTATCGTCGCATCCGCCCCGCACGCCTTGGAGTCCTTAGTTGAGCCATATCATGGCGCGGCTGAGACTGAGAACTTCCATCGCGGAAGCGAAGACCGACCATATTCATACAAGAGTTTGCTCGGTTTGCTCCAAGATCAGATACAACAAGAAGCCAACATGGGCTGGAAGTTGCCATTCATCCTTAGAGCGTATGTCAAGCCAGTTCTCCCTGCCACGGAGGGCGATGTTGACGCTGCTGGTATCATCGACTCGCCTAAGCAACACCCCTTCCCCGTTATCACCATGCCTAACCCAGTCTCGCAAGGGCCGAAGGCTCTTTTCCCCGAAGCATTTTACTCAATATACGCCGATCAGGACATTGAAGTGAGTTACAGCCCGCGAAGCTCGATTCATACATTACTGATGATTCTAGACTGTTCCTAAGACTACAGCACTCGTCGGTACCCTTGTCCGCGATACCCTTGTAGACACCATCAACATCCTCGACTTCAATCGTCACCAGGTAGCCAAGTTTCTAATCGACATGGACAATTTCTGGGCTCCTGGAACCTTCGTGAAAAGGGCGACGCCATTTGACAAGCTGCGCGACATCCCGAGCGGCGAGTCAACTTGGAAACCTGAAGATGTTGCCATCGATGCTCTCTTCTCGCAAATTTTCGTTCTACCATCTGCAGAGCATAAGCTTATATACTACCATTCAATCATTACAGAAAGCTGCAAGATTGCGCCTGCCGCTATCGCTCCTAGTCTAGGTAGGGCTATTCGATTCCTTTTCCGCAATTTAGACGGTATGGATATGGAGTTGAGTGCAAGATTCATGGATTGGTTCGCACATCATCTCAGCAACTTTGAGTTCCGGTGGAAATGGACCGAATGGACTGATGACCTGACCCGACCTGCGATTGATCCAAAGAAAGCTTTCATTGTTGGTGCCCTTGACAAAGAGATTCGGCTCAGCTTCGCCAAACGTATACGCTCCACCTTACCACCGGAATACCATCATCTCATTACTGAAGCCAAGGAGAAGGACATTCCTGACTTCAAGTACAATGACGAACGTACGCCGTACGCTACGTACGGACGGGAACTGCTCGCCCTCATCCGCAAGAAAGCCCCTGAAGAAACCGTTGACATCGTCATGAACCAGATTCACGACGAGGCTGCCGAGCGTGGTATTGGGGATGTACACATTCCATCGACCGATGCATACATTACGTGTATACTCTTTGTTGGCTCCAAGTCACTCTCACATGCTCTATCCATCATCGATCGCTGCAAGGACCGCCTGCTTTCAACACCTGAATCCGCGCGTATACAAATAGTACAGTCTGTCGTCGACTACTGGTCCATTCATCCAGGCACTGCAGTGTCTATTATCGACAAGCTCCTCAATTACACTATACTCTCTCCAATGCACGTTATACAATGGGCTCTTGGCCCTTCTCGTCTTAAGGAAGGCAAACTACTCTCACAGCCGTGGGTCTATGAGATGGTGTCTACGACAATGCATAAAGTCACCTCCCGAGTTCGTCAGATCGCTGCTGCACGTTTACAGGTAGCTCTCCCTCCTGAGCAGATCCGCATGCTCGACGAAAAAGTCACTGAAGAGCGTCAAAGCATGCGGGAGCTCTTTGCCGTGATTGCTGAGGCCACCCAGGGTCTTGCGGCTGGTGCTACCGATGGGTATATGGAAGCTGTTGGTGCGAACGATATCACCCCTGCTGAAGCCGAGCTACTACGTGCTTGGGGTGCACGTTGGAACCGAGTTTTTGCTCGAAAAGGTGCCGTTGAAGAAGCTGTTGTTGGTGAAGCAGTCATGGAGATGCGTGTCAAAGACGCCGAAGAAGCGTTGCAGAGGCTCAAACAAAATGAGGCAGAGGTTGAAGCAGCTGCTGAAGCGGCGGCAGCGGCAGCACAGGACGGACACGGGAACGGAAATGGAGATATGGATATGGACACAGCTGCAGATGGGAACAATTTCTGAGTGTCTGGTTTGATTCGACCGTGATCGAGACGTGAGGAATACGTCTCACGTGTACCATTACCACGGTCTAGGGTTTCGCGTGGGTGGGTTACAGGCAGTTCAGTCGTTCCATAGCAGACTAGATCTGCAACTGTGGAGTCAATGGGATTTGTATTCTGCTATGCACTGTATTATGAAATTTACCGTCAAGCAATCGATAAAACCTCTACTGGATACTATCTCACGTCCCTGTCTCACACATAGGGATGTCTAGTTCCGTTAATCGCTGATCGACACGCAAAACGTAAGATACTGGTGTGAGACAATGCCAATACTTACTCTGATACCTAGGTACCTTGGGAATAATTTAGGAGTGTACTATATATATCAAGACACCAATACTTTTGACTTTCATAATATCCTAATATAGCAATACTCTAATTAAACTATACTAAGTCTTATCTAGATATAGTAAGCTAATTAGGTAGTACTAATTATCTAGAGACTCACTGAATTATTGGTATCAAGATGACTTGAAGTAGTGGATTCAAGCTGTAATGGATGCCACTAGTGGTTTCTTGTAGCACTAGCACCTGATGACGGATGAACGAAGCCATATCTGTTGCTATTCTACATCCAACTCCAACGCTCATACATCTTACCTCTAACCCCCCCCAACAGCAAGTATAATGGTGTCCCCAGCACGAACTGCGACAATCTCGCGCGACACCAATGAAACCAAAATTAACATCTCTCTTAGCCTCGACGGTGGCGCCCTCCCACACAGCAGTACCAATGGCGAAACAGCTGTCAAGCAAGATCACGCAGCGCAGATCTCCAAGCGTCAACAGATAGATGTAAATACGGGCATTGGGTTTCTGGATCATATGCTGCACGCACTGGCGAAGCATGCGGGCTGGAGTTTACAAATACGGGCGAAGGGTGATCTGCACAGTACGTCTACTTCCACTCTCCATTCAGACGCTGAAGACTTGAATAAACAATAAACCGCTCGAGCTGACTCGAACACTCAGTTGATGACCACCACACTGCTGAAGACACATGCATCGCCCTCGGTACGGCCTTCAAGACCGCCCTCCTCACACCCACAACCCCACCACACCCTGCCCCCGCCCGCTTTGGCAGCGCATACTGCCCGCTCGATGAAGCCCTCTCGCGCGCCGTCATAGATCTCTCAAATCGCCCATACTCCGTTGTGGATCTTGGGCTCAAGAGAGAGAAGATTGGCGACCTGAGCTGTGAAATGATACCGCATTGCTTCCAGAGCTTCGCACAGGCGGCGGGCGTAACGCTGCATGTAGATTGCTTGAGAGGCGAGAATGATCATCACAGGGCGGAGAGTGCCTTTAAAGCGTTGGCTGTAGCGATTCGGATAGCTACGGGCCCGTGGGAAAGACCAGGTGTCGAGGTCGGTGAGGGCGAGGGCGAGGTGAGAAGTACCAAAGGGGTGTTGTATTGAGAATTTTATCGGCAGTCGAAAGCACGATGTTCGACACCTGACTTGGTTAATGTATGGTTGCTACAGTACAAACTGTGTCTATAGCCCTGTACAATATCCTTAATGATGATACACTACCGCTTGTACTCTCTATGTGTTAGACAGAAACTTCATAATTTTACATAATGTACTTAAAATGATAGATCATGCTTCAAGCATCGTTATTACTTCATGAGGTCATATTTGCTCTATGTAAAGCTATTTCTGTACAGATGAATGCTTCAGAAGTCAACGGAGTATAGTACACAACAGGATAGTTATTCTATAGATATAGTAAGGCTGTACTGTCTATAATAGTGGAATAGAGAGAAGACTCGTTAGTATTAGGTTGGGATGTCCGTAAATGCTAGTCCTATTCCGGGTTAACTCTGGATACAGCTTAGACCCTCGGACCTTGTCATTCAACAACAACGACCTGACGAGGCACGATCTACCCCGAGATTCTCAACATGCTCCAATATGCATCTCAATGAAGATGCGAAGTACCGAACGTCGACTCAGTTTCGGTATTGGAATTTTACTCCAGACTCATTAGCGTCGTTGCGTCGAAACACCAATCGAGCCGCAGTAGAGCGCGTGAAGGCAGCCTTCGACCGGCGCCGCAAAGCTCGAATTGCTGCAGACAAAGCACAAAATGGCGGAGAAGTGACTGTAGTGTCAGAGTTGCAGACCAAAGAGGTAGAATGTTTGACTTTAGAGGAGGAGCAGAAACTACTGGGGTACTACTGCGCGCAATGTCTGAAGATGGGCAAGGACAACTTCAAGTACCCCGCAAACGTATACGTGAGAGAGGACACCATGCCTTGAGTTCTCCATGCTTACTGCTCAGGGAACTGCAATTCAGTATATGAAACGATTCTACTTGTTCAACTCTCCAATGACATATCACCCCAAAGACATTCTCAAGACTGCTCTTTTTGTCGCAACTAAAACCGAGAACCACCACCAAGACTTGGACAAATACTGCGGACAAATAGGAGGAAAAAAGCCGACTCTTCGAGACGATGTACTAGCCCCAGAATTCATCTTGACTCAAGCACTCAGGTTCACATTTGAAGTGAGACATCCCTTTCGAGGTCTGACTGGTGGTCATCTGGAACTTCTGTCCATGGCTAAGGGAGAGGCAGCTGTACTTCCTGGGCACTCACAGTCTGCCGTACAACTACAGCAGGCTCTACTTAGTCTACCTCAGACCTCTGGTGGGCCTGAAATCATACACGAGGTGCATCAGATGGAGAAACGCATCACAGAAGCTCATAGTATTGCATCCGATCGCTATCTCAAAAATGCAGCCCTGCTTACCGATGCGTACTTTCTCTACACGCCTTCTCAAATTTGGCTCGCCGCTCATCTCCTCGCCGACGAGCCACTGACTCTCTTCTATCTTGATACCAAGTTTACTGTCGCTCCTGGATCAAACTCATCAGCTCCACTCAAAACTAGGGTCATTTCCACCATCCGTAGCTGCGCGACGATGATATCAAATGGAGATACACCATCCCAGCCAACTCTCGAAGAGCGTGCCGAACTCACACGTGTAGACAAGAAACTATACCAATGTCGTAATCCTGATAAAATAGATTTGATTGGCCTGAATAAAGCACAGAAACGCGACGCTACTATGGATGGGAAGTTGGAGGAAGGACTGGCGAAGAAACGAAAAATTGAGAGAGAAAAGCAAGAGAAGGAAGCTGACGACTTTTGGGGTCCACCTCTACCAAATACAGGCGCTCCAGGCTAACGAGGGTCCGGATAGTGTCCTAACAACTCGGAACATACGTCTCTGCTTCCCTGGAATCATGGCTCATAGGTATTTGAATCCAGGGGTGTGTTCGGACCATGAAAAAGGAGAAAGAAACTCGACGCTACATATGGGACAAAAGTCGAGTGTATCTCCTGGTCGCGACCGGCAACTTCTTGTAGTAAAGAACGAATCTTCCGGTTTAGACCTCGCAGTAATGTCAAATATATGAGTCTGATGATTTGTCTCAATATTGGTAGCGGACCCCATTCAATCAAGGGGATAATACATGTCTGTTCTATTCTACAAGAGTGAACGTGACCCATGAATCCAATACTTTAACTTTTCATACATCACGCCAGTCTTGAAGATCCGGAGAGAGCCCAGTGACACTTGAGACATTTCCAGCGAACCAGTCCGCAACCTCCGTACGATACATCTCAGAGTTCAGTCGGTGGTTATCTGCCTCCCTTTCTTCTTCTTCATCCACCGAACGATCCTCCAGACAATCATGCGGATACTGCATAGCTGGTCCATCCGTGGAAACATGTTTACGCTCACGTGTATGCTGTGCCTGGTACTTCAGACACTCAATCTCTTGCTCTTGCTGATGGATGACCTCGCTTATTGTTTGCGGAGCTTGTGTTTGGATAAACATTTTCAGCTTCATATACTGGATATTCATGTCCTTCATTTGAGCCTGTAGTGTCTCGATCGTCCCTTCTAAATCTAATATCTTGGACTGTGCAAGGCTGTTGGACATCTCTTCGTGTAGGAGTCGACTTTCACTTGCATCTAGCTTTTCCTCCATAGCGGTAAGTGTTTCGTTGCGCTCGGCTAGAGTACTATGAGACACGCTGAGCTCGGCACGTAGTAAGCTGTTCGAGCGTACGAGGCTTGATATTCGAGTTTCAGCAAGCATGGCGTACGAGAGGTAGCTTGGATCGTTTGGGTGGGTTTGCTCCTCTGGATTGCGAGCCAGAGCGCTATTCTCGGCCAAGTTCCTCGAACCAAACAGTCCAGAGATATGTCCTCGGGCCAGTACATCAAGCAAGGTCAGACGGTTTCGGGCGAGGTCTTCGTATTGTTTGGCCTCTTCACAAAGGAGTGCAACAGTCTGATCTGCGATTCCAATTGATTTCTCCTGGGTGGTGCGCTCCGTTTTAAGCCTCTTTATGGTCTGCAAGGCGTCGTTCATCTCCGCGATGGAAAGACTGCTCAGACGATTCTTGCTCTCCACTGCGTCGGCGACATCTTCTTTGAGCTGGACATTCTCAATCTTTAAGTCGTGGTATTCTGACAAGATCTTGAGCGCAGAGTCTTGGATCTGCCTGTCTTTAACTTGATCCCGCGCCAACTGCCCCTGAAGCTCCTCGACGAGGTGAGATTGTGTCTCGATCCCCTCTTGAGCTTCGGCGAGTTCTTTCCTAAGCTGGTCGTTCTCGGACTTGAAGTCGGCGATACTTGTTCCCACCGCCCAGTCTTTAATTCGCTCCTCGATCAGGCGCTCTTCTCGCAGCTCTGCCACAAGATCTCTTGCAGCTCGCGCTTCTGATCGACACACCTTTGACAATTGATCAATTTCCTTTGTCAACTCCTCCTTCTCTAGGACAAGCGTATTGACAATCTCCGCCCGCTCCACGACTGACCTGAGACTGTTCATACACGTCGAGCACTGCGGCATGAACTGCGAATCGCGATCATGCGTATGCTCCGCTCGCTCCCACTTACAGATCCCCGCCGCTTCATATATACACCCACTAATCACACGACACAGTTCCTCATTGTGCTCGCGAACTTTGCTCGTCTCGTCCCCCATCTCTTCAATCCACCCACCAGGATTCAGACGTAGCTTACCAAGCGGGGACAAAAGAGCCAGCAAGATCATTTCACACCCGTGGCAGTTTATTTGGAACCCATCGTCAACGTTGTGAAGGTGGTACTCGGTGTCGTATGCATCAGCGAACATGTTTCTAAGGGCCCCAGAGACCAGGTCTTCGTGGCGTCTGATATCATCTTCCTGTGTCTCCGCCTTCCTAAATGCCGTGCGCGCCTCTAGTCTCGAAGTCTCATATGCTTTCTCCGATTCAAGTCTCGCACTGCGTTCGTGCTCTAGCGCGCGCTTCGTCGCAACGAGTTGTATACGCAGTGGGTTTATCTGTTCGAACAGGCGTTTCTCTTCTGCCATCCACTTTTGTCTTTCACGTGAGAATTCTCGATCCTTGAAGTACAACTCGTCGTTCATTTGCTCCTTCTTGGTCCTGAGTTTGCAAAAGTGGTACGCCCAGGTCACGCCAATAGAACCAATGAAGCCTGCTTCGTTCATGTCTAGGTTAGTGGTGGGTGGCGCCGTGAGATGTGTGAAGGAGTCCATGTGCGAGAGGCAAAGCTTGGGTGCACAACAGCCAGTATTGCTTCCCGTGTCGCTGTGAGGCATTAGACTTGATGATTCAGTCGACATTGTTGGATTTGAAAAGGGGAATATCTGTGTTGAGTAATCTAAGTCAAGAGATCGACCTTTTCTGTCGCGTGAGTTCGAAAGCTATCAAGAGAAAGCTATCAAGCAATCTTCTCTTTGGAAATTCGAAAACAGGTATGAAATTGAGCAGCCAGCACACTAATGAGCTATCTGGCAAACGGGACAGCGAGCAAAAGGGAATGTACACGTGCTTGTGTGGAACCAGCAGAGATGCTACTTAGTTAAGGGAGCTCAGTGACGTTCAAGGCCTGATGTGAATATTGCAATACGAATCATACCTAGTTCATTACCGATTTTCTTCTTCAATATGCCTGATTCGATTCACAGTGGTCCAATGATGTTCAAGCCGGGGGTTCTATAGAGCTTTCAATCCTTGTCACATCTAGACGCAAGAGTATGACGACCTCGCAGGCAATGTATTACTACAGCAGGTCGATGTCTTCTCATTAAATGCCATCCGACCAAGTTCACTTGTGCTTCCAGCTACTGCCATCTATCCACTGATCTTACAGGTACAGGCCCTCTGGTTCGCCTTCACTCTTAGTCTTCAGTACTCTTTCTCTTGCTGAGCGGAAATCTGCCATCTGCACCCGCATCCTTCGCTCACGGAGTGCCATGAGACCGGCTTCGGAGCAGATAGCCTTGATATCTGCTCCAGAAAGATCATCTTTCTGGTTGATGAATTCATCGAGATCGACATCATCGGACAGTGACATCTTTGAGGTGTGTAGAGTGAAGATCTTTTTCTTTGTGTTCTGGTCCGGATTCTCGAAGAGGATCTTGCGATCTATACGTCCAGGTCGGATCAAGGCAGGGTCAAGTGTCTCAATCTTATTAGTTGCCATGATCACTTTGACATCGCCGCGATCATCAAATCCATCAAGTTGATTAAGGAGCTCCAACATAGTACGCTGGACCTCCCGTTCACCACCAGATGTCGACTCATATCGTTTCGTGCCAATCGCGTCGATCTCGTCGATAAACACTATTGATGGGGCGTGCTCGGCAGCGACCTGGAAGAGCTGCCGCACCAATCGTGGGCCGTCACCAAGATATTTCTGGATCAGCTCACTACCAACGATACGAAGGAAAGTTGCGCTGGTCTGGTTGGCCACAGCTTTGGCTAGCAGTGTCTTTCCAGTACCAGGACCTCCATAGAGGATGACACCCTTCGGTGGCTTGATACCCATCTCCTCATAGAGCTCCGGATGAAGTAGAGGTAGCTCCACGGCTTCTCTTACTTCTTGTATTTGCTGCTCCAAACCACCAATATCCGCATACGATTCCGTAGGTGCTTTGTCCAGCTTCATGACCGATACAAGTGGGTCGGCATCATCTGTCAGTACACCAACGACCGAAACAGACTTGTGGTGCAGGAGTATGCTGGCTCCCGGCTCAAGGAGATCCTTATCGACGAAAGACATGATCGAGACATAATACTCCGGTCCGGTAGCACTAGAAACGATCGCATGATCGTCATCGATCAACTCTTCCAGGTTTCCAACGCCCATGGGACTGCCCCTCATATCATCAACTCTAGATCTTTCATCGGCGTTGCGGTCAATAGCGTCGGAATCGCCACCAGCAGCGGCTGGCTGGGTGGTACTTGCTGCTTTGGCCTTGCGGATGCGTTCCTGATTCTCGACGTATTCCTCCTCCAACAATAGATGATCGTGAATTCGTTGCATACGCAGATACTTAAGCTTACAGCGTGCTGTCGGGTATACTGTCGGGAGCTTTGCAGCGGCGTTTGGGCCTGCAGCCTTTCTTTTCTTACGACCGATACGGGTTGTTGGCTGCGGTGGTGGTTCATACTTGGGCTTATCCTTCTATAAAACATGATGTGTTAGTTTTTGTCTTCGCGTACCACATCAGATATATACAGGAGGCAATAGATTCAAGTCGCGTATCATAGGTTCAGCCATCTGATGGTGTTCTTTCTCTTTCGTAAATGAGAGTTTCATACCTTGCCGTCTTTCTTGTCCTTCCCACCCTCACCTGGCGCTCGGCCACCCGCGCTTGATTGGTTCGCGCCCTATAGAGAACGTCAACATAGCTCCTCGGCCTAGGTGTTCTTTATCGTGTATGCTTACCATACTGAAAGTGTGCTTAGCAACTCTAGGCTAATAGCGCGCGTGTGAACGGTTTGTAGTGATGAAAATTTGCAGGTTGTCAACAGAATGACGAAAGAGATGCACGAGATGCAAGTAGTTGATGGGTTATACAACCAGCGACGTTTACATGTGTATGAGAGCTCGATAGCCCTGGAAGATTGATGGGGATGTTGGTAGACGGATAGGTAAGCTGCGCTAGTCGGTGGCGTCTACTAGCGCTGCTGCTGTAGCTGTACCTTCGTGGATGACTGGCCGCTGGCAAACGAATGGAACCACGAAGCCAGATTCGAGGATTGTTGCAACACGTCAAACCCTCTTCTTCAACGAAATCACCCGGCTACTTCTACCTGTAATCTGGACGTCGTATACATATACATACAACCATCCAACTATACTTCCCTCTCATCTTCTCTCCACGTCTAAGCTCGCGTGAACGACTACTGATCACCCCACCGTCAACATTACACTGTGGTATGAATACTACATAAACACACTCAGAGATCAATACTCACATAAGACCTGCTCCAGGCCTACTGTTTTTCGCGAACAGAAAAACCCGATACCCTTCCCCAAATCACGACCTGTTACCTACAGACGCCTAGGCAAGCATTCCCAAGGGCTCGCCTTGTCTGTCCGACACCTCCGGCGCTACCTCGACACCTGCTACATCTACGTTTTGGTCTTCAGTTCTACGATATGTCGAATCGAAATCGTCGCATTGCAAAGGAAATTGCCGACATTCAAAACGACAGACATTCACAAATAGAAGCCGGACCTGCTGGCAATGGGGACGATATGACCCATCTGACTGGGTCGTTTCCTGGGCCGCCAGATACTCCTTACGAAGGTGGCACATATGTAGTCGATATCAAGATACCGACTGACTATCCGTTTCGCCCACCACTCATGCGGTTCACAACTAAGATTTGGCATCCTAATGTCAGCAGCCAAACGGTAATGCTCCGAACCATAAGTCAATGTATCGATCCTTGACCTATTCTTGTAGGGTGCAATCTGCCTCGATACTCTCTCCTCCCAGTGGTCTCCAGTCCTCACAGTCAAGTCCGCCCTCATATCACTACAGTCATTACTCAGTACACCAGAGCCAAAAGACCCCCAAGACGCCGAGGTCGCCGCGATGCTTATCAGACAGCCAGAAGAGTTCAAACATAAGGCAATGGAATGGGCTGTGAAGTACGCAGGTGCATCTCGCAAAGAGCAAGGTGAAGGCAGCGGTGGTGCCACGGCTGAATCTATCAGGCGCAAAGCAGCACAGGCGAAAGAAAATGAGGAGAAGGCGAGGCTGGAAGCGTAGGTGCACCCCGAACTATATCAGATCAAAGCTAACAATTGTAGATATCATGGGTACAACAAGCAACTGATCGACCGATTTGTGGACATGGGTTTCGACGTACCTGCAGTGGTGTCTGCTTTTGAATATTTAGAGATCGACAAGAACAATGGGGAAGATTATGAGCTGGAAGAGGCGTACATGGGCGATATCACTGCACGACTATTTGGCGAAGCATGAGATTTCAGCGAACGGAGTATCATCTTTGCTTAGCGCTGTTAGGTCACATTCCAAAGGATCATAACTTTTTTACTCTGATTATGGGGGCAAAGTCCTCAGGTGGATATGGCGTTTTTGGGGTGTGGCAAATAGCATACCAGCTGCCAAATTGTTCACATCTGACGACCTGGCACTTCTCAAGCCGTATTGATATCAAGCATTGGATCTTACCTAGGTATGTAGCTTAGACTTAGCCGCACGAACAAAGCTTGGCTACATTAGTACCATATACATCGTATAATACATCGTATAGGATAGAATAGTCTGAATATACCCCTTATCACAGCCTATGTCAGTTCTTCAATCGATATTTTGTTGTTTGATGGAATAGATTTCTCTCGAGCAGCTGCTTGGTCGCACCCCAGCCGAGAGCAGTGAGCACGCTAGCCCATTGAGGCTAGACCGCCGTTCAGGTCCGGCCGGGCTGGACCCACATCAATATTTAGAGCTACTCCAGCGCATATAGAAATCACTGCGCGAGGTACCCCATTTGGAAGTACATCGATCTTACCTGGAGCCGAGATTGAGATGGACGAAAATGAAATCACGGACACGGATGACCAAGCACTTCGGAGCTTCCTGCCAACATCCTTCGGCAAACAGAGCAAGAAAACGAATGTGCAGGCACAGATCGAACAGTCAAAGCGAAACGTAGCTCCCGAGCCAAAGAAACTGGTTGCGGCTGGATATGACAGTGATTCGGAGGAAGGCAAGAAGGATACTGGGAGTTCCGATGATAATGGTGACAGCAGCGATGAAGATGAAGACGAAGACGACGAGTTTCCCGTTTCGCATGAGATGAAGCTAAAGACGCACGAAAGCGCCGTAACAACGATAACCCTCGACGCGTCCGGAGCACGTATGGTGACTGGGTCTAAGGACTGCTCGCTCAAATTCCACGACTTCTCATCTATGACTCCGACTACTATACGTGCTTTCAAGTCTGTAGATCCTGCAGCGACCAAGCTGAAGTCCAACGCCGAAGCTCACCCTATATACCAAGCCAGCTTCAGCCCACTTTCTTCGAATCAGATACTCGTTATAACAGCCTCACCGCAAGCAAAAGTGTTCAGTCGAGATGGAGAATTACAATGCGAGTTTGCCAAGGGTGACATGTACCTGCGTGATATGAACAATACCAAAGGACATGTATCAGAGGTTACCTCCGGAGCGTGGCATCCAACAAACCGTGATCTCTGCGTGACAGCAGGGACTGACAGCACACTACGAATATGGGATGTCAACAACAAGAGGGCGCAGCGAGATGTTATTGTGCACAAGTCACAACTGCCAGGCTCTGGAGGCAGAACGAGAATGACAGCTGTCTCTTGGGGTTCTCCTATGCAGGGAGGTCCCAACGTACTCGTCGCTGCAGCATATGACGGGAGCTTGGTTATGTGGAGCGGTGAAGGTCCGTATTCGCGGCCGGCTGGCGTTATTCGAGATGCTCATGAGAAGGACACATGGACTGGAGGACTGGACATCAGTGCAGATGGTAGACTTATCATCACTCGTGGTGGTGATGACACGATTAAGCTTTGGGATACCCGCAAGTTCAAAGCTCCAGTCAACACTGTTTCGCACAAATCAACTTCGCTAGAATTCCCAACCTCGAACATCCGGTTCTCCCCGAACTCATCTAGTGTCCTGGTCGGGTCTGAGACCGGCCATTTGCACATTTTGAACCCAGCGACTCTTAGACCAGAGCTCGTGACTCCGATTACTCCAGGATCTCCGTTGGTCACAGTGCTATGGCATGAGAGATTGAACCAGATAATCACAGGTTCTGCTAATGCAGAAGCGCACGTCCTCTACAACCCCAATACGTCAACATCAGGTGCCAAGATGGTAATGAGCAAAGCTCCTAAGAAAAGACACGTGGACGATGATCCTAGCCTCACCATGGACCTCTCGCAGGGTATCTCCAATGATGCCATTGTCACTCCTGGAGGCATTCTCACTGGATCTGGTCAGCCCTCGACGAGTTTTGCAGCCCGACACCCCCAGCTAGGCCTCACAGCGTCAGGAAAATCAAGAGATCCGCGGAGACCACATATACCTGCAACAACTCCATTCTCGAAGAATGCCCCCGACGCAAGACACATCAGGGACAGCATACCACTTAGCTCTATGCGCGATGAAGATCCCCGTGAAGCATTGCTGAGGTATGCCGATAAGGCCAAGAACGATCCCCTGTTCACGAACGCATGGAAGACAACACAGCCAAAGACGCTTTATGCAGACCTTAGTGACGAGGACGAAGAAGGTGGTCCAGAAGCCAAGAAAATCAAACGATGATTGTCAAGTCAAATTTGAGCGAGATGTGCATTCTCGGCGTTTTGTTATCGAATACCCAAAAGATATATCACTTTCAAAGACGCAACTATGGACAGTAGTCTCATGGACAGTAGTCTCGCAGTCATTGTAAAAAACCCTCACGACCGTGTGCCATGCGGTTCACCGTTCGCTTAAGATCCCGCCATCTAGCCGGATTACGTTTAGCTCAGCCCTGCATCTCGTAAACCTCGAAATTATTCAAAGTTCTGTCTATCTAAGTGGCGAAGTTCATGGACACTTGAATCATGTCTTCTACAGGAATCAGCGACGAGGATATTCTTCTGGCTCAGAGGATAATCTCAGCTGCGTCAAGACATGACACGGAGGCACTGAAGATTTTGCTCAAGAGCGGTGGATCAGCGAATGTGCGCGATGACACTCGCACAACACCCTTACATGCAGCAATAGCTGCTGGGACGAAGGAAAATGAGAAGAAGGTTGTCGACACGGTCGGCTTACTTCTACAGCATGGAGCTATCTGGAACGACACAGACAAGAGAGACGAGACCCCAGGATGTATTGCCTTACGTTTAGGGCTGCAAGAGGTTTACAGCCAAATGGTCGAAGCGGGCGTGCGCGCGGAGCTTCTATTTAATGCACTAGGTTCTATAGAGCGCGACATGGAGGACGTGGAATATGACGAGGAGGACGACGACGTCGAGCTAGTCGACGCAACCGCAGATACTAAGATGGAGACTGGAGGTCATACCACTGAGTCAATGCAGGAGGAAAGTGCCGAGAGCGCTGTGGCCGTGGCTGGAGCAGAGGAGGAATGGTACGACGTCTCTAAGGACAACTCCTCTTACCTCAATTCAACGCTTCGCTACCGCAAGGACATTCTTCTGGACTCTAGCAACAATGCCGTCATGATGTCCTGGGAAACCGAGATAATGACCAGACACGCCGAAACACTACTCCCAAAACCAGGCCTGCGAGCAATGAACGTCGGTCATGGAATGGGTATCGTGGATGGACAGATTCAGCTTCGCGGGCCAGCAGAGCATCACATCATCGAAGCACATCCGCAAGTGTTGCAGAGGTTGAGGGAGACGGGATGGTACGACAAGCCGAACGTGACGATCTGGGAAGGTCGGTGGCAGGACATGGTTCCGAAGATGGTGGAGAAGGGTGTGGTACTGGATGCGATCTACTATGACACGTTTGCAGAGGATTACGCTGCGTACAAAGCGTTTGTTGAAGAAGGTGTCATTCCGCTACTTGACAACGACGGTAAGTTTGGATGGTACAATGGGCTTGGAGCCGATCGCCAGATATGCTACGACATATATACAAAGGTAAGGACCACAATTGTCTTCGGTATACACGCAGAAATTGCGTGCTGACTCTGGACAGGTTGCGGAGATGGACCTCTATGAGTTTGGCTTCGATACGACCTGGGAAGATATACCGGTGCCTGCAGGGTTACATGGATCAGCAGAGTGGGAGGGCACGGTGCGGCCATACTGGACGATAGACGTTTATCGTCTTCCGATCAACACGTTCATCAAGTGAAGATGAATTGGCAAGTTGAGCTCGCAGCATTGAGTATTTTGGCGAAGGCGTAGGCATAAGCGTAAATCGTACAGTATATGGGCACTGATTCGTACAGTGTGGTTGGCAGAGGAAGTGTGCGTAATTATGCGATCAAGCTTAGAAGCCTAGAATAGATAGACAAGTGGCCAAAGCGAAGAGTGGAATAGCCAATGAATAGCAATTAGCCTCTTATGACATACAAGGGTATTCCGAGAGTCAAGCTATTGGCGAGCATGCAGTGGCACGCAGTCTATGTATGCAAACAGCTCGTACAAGAGCCCGTCGCACGTTGCACATTTTCTGGAGGAGTGAAGTCAATCTCTTGTCCTGAGTAGTAATTATAACAAAGACAGGAGTTTCAAAGTGAGTAAGTTTAGCTTCAAGTCACATGCCGCAATCGCAGCACAGGATAGGGGCGGTTCCGGCTTGATAGCTATGACAAGTTGACAGGCGGGTAAGGATTCTTCAGTGGCGCTTCTCGACCAGTCCGACGAATCACGGAGCGATGTGATGCTGCAACTGTTGAAGGTCCGTTAGATGCCTGCAAGGAACGTCCATGATGGCCAAGGCGCATTTAGGTGATACTTAGTGCAGATAATAATAACGATCTGCCCGTGCTTGGAGAGGAGCGAGAAGAGGGAGGGCAAGGAGAAGGTTTGTGCTAGAAATAGCGCTGGTGCAGCAGCGAGAGGTTGCTGGGTAATGTTAAAACATGGCAGCATGGAGCATCAAACATGGCGCATCAAACACCACAACGTATCAAGATAGCGCACGCCCTGGCCAGTCTGTTGAGTGACGACTTGACAAACGAAGAGACACGATCACCAGATTAATAGCAGATATAGAAGAAAGGGAGCATTTTATTGGTGTGGATGTGCTGCAGAGCAGAGGCGGAGGTGTGGCGCGCGTACGGGCACGAAACGGGGCATCCAGGGAGGGGGCCTGCATGGCATGAGCGGAATCTCAGGGGGTCGCGTGTTTCACTACGACGCGAGACTTTGATGAGGAGGCAGCACGATAAGATGAGCCGACGGAGCAGACGATTGTGTATTGTTTACTAGTGTGCAGTGTGTATATATGTATATGCAAGTAGTTCGTGATGCGCCTGATGCTACATAATATAGTCAGTCAGTGTCAAAAACCACCGCATGTCCCACCGACGACTGCTAATTAACGGTCAACGTTCCCTTATCCAAGATCAATTATCCCGTCTCCATCGCGGCCCCTTGCCAAAGGTCCCCTGTTGTCGTCCGACGCATTGCCATCAAGTACAAGAGGAGCGTCGAAGAACGTTCCCCGAGGACTAAGGAGACCAAGCCTCGCCAGCTTGAACAAACATATCGACAAGACTAGAAGTGAGAGACTTATCGACGAATTGCGGCACACGAGCTTCATCAACGCTGCCCCTGAGTCCCTGACGGCGGTGACAGTGACAGAAACAGAAACAGTGACAGCCTGGCCTGTGGACTGGCTCCAGTGTTGACTCCACAGCACATATTAATATTAACACACCTCAACACCCAAGTGGACACTGGACACTGGATATTGCACACTGCACACCGCGCACTGCACACACTGGTGACTCGATAGGACAGCAGCAACATCTGGGCAGCTCCCTACAGCCACCGACCGCCCTTTCTTCGCCTCTCGCCCGCCCGAGGTCCCAGCCATCATTAGGCTGTTTGCTTTGCTTGCTAGCTGGCTTACCTGCCTGCCTGCCTGCGTGTGCCACCGCCTATCGCCAAGCGCAAACCCGCCAACCGTCTAACTTACGCACCGTTTTTCCCCCCCCGGCCACACCCCCCCCTCCCCCCTGCTTCTGCCTCTCTCTCCCTTATAGAGAGGCTTCTCTAAAAGTCCCAATGTTAGCGTCGGCACCGTTACCGTCACCGCAACGCGATCCTTCATTCTCTGCTTCTCCATCTTTTTCCCTGTCCTCTTCCTCCACGACCACTACCACAACAACAACAACTACTGTCACACTCTCCCAACCCGTAATTCTACGCTTATCTGCCGATACCTCATCTCCTGTACCATCGTGTTCATCCCATCTTCTTCCTTACCGCGCTGCCGACACCAATTTCAAACTGTCTGCAGCTGCAGCCCCCGTGCCAAACATGGCACAGAACCTGTACGTCACGCCCACCCTGCCTACAATTGCTTGCATTCCACCTTCGACTGACCGCCAAACAGCTTCACCCAGTCTCTGCGATCTTTTTGGCATACTATGACCTCGTATGACCGTCATGCCTCTTTCGATTCGCCATACCGGACTGGCCGTCACGTCCCCTTACCACAGAGCCGACACGCTCCCCTCACATCAGTCGCGACCACTGCCTTTGAATCGAGACAAGATCTCTCCTACGGTCAGGATGATCCCCAGACGAGTAATGGCTTCATGAACTCCCCCAGTGAGGTCGCCGCTCCCAATTCGCCATACGTTCCTGGCCAGCGATCGACTTTATCAAGACAGAACACCGGGACCCTGCCCGGGAAAGATGACGAGTCCAGATTAGCTGCCGGTGAGATTCCCATGCAAAGCTTCTCAGACGGCTTGCCACCACCTCCGCCTGTTTCACATTCCTGGAAGCGTATCGATCGCTGGGCAGAAGATCATTACGAGGAACTCTTCGAACAGCTTTGTGAAGGCTGTACCAAACCCGATGTAGACGAGCTAGAGCACGAGTTAGACTGCACACTACCACTGGACGTGCAAGACTCTTTAAGGATACATGACGGCCAAGAGCGAGGAGGAAGACCAACTGGCATAGTTTTTGGCCTAATGCTACTTGACTGCGAAGAGATTGTCGAAGAGTGGTCAAACTGGAGGAAGGTCCGCGATGATCATTTGGCCCAAAGATCCGACTTTCGTGCCCCTCAACCCCCAAGCAAAGCGTTTGCTGGAGCCAGTTCGTCTGCTGCTCCTCCCCCTCCTGCACCCGCAACCAACACACTTTGGCGACAGGAACTTCAAGAGAAGCAGGACTCGCAGCCTGCTGGTGCTATCCAGAAGACATACTCTCACCCAGCATGGATCCCGCTCGCTCGCGATTGGGGTGGTAACTGCTTAGCTGTCGATCTTGCTCCGGGACCAGCTGGCAAGTGGGGTCAGGTAATCATTTTTGGTCGTGATTATGACTGCAAGTACGTTGTCGCCCGGTCTTGGGCTCATTTTCTTGCCCTTCTGGCCGATGATCTTGGCTCCGAGAACGTGCACATCGACGAGGAAACCATGGAACTCAAGCTGCTCGAGTTCAAGAAGCAGAATGTTGAGCCGCCATACCTCGAGATCTTGCGCTGGCGCGCTGACCAGAAGTACGGACGCAAGCCACCGCGAAGACGCCCTGGGCCTCCAAATGGCGGCTTGCATATCAACCCGAACCTCGCTGGAACCAGCAGTCCTCGTGGCTCGGACTCTGGAAGCCCATATGCAAGCCCAGTCAGTGGTGTGGAGGAACGCGGAAGGAGCTCAAACAGACCGCACAAGGGCGCGACCGCGAGTCCACGAACCAAGATGTCAAGTCCTCTAGCTAGAGTCGCGGAAGAAGCGCCTCTACCAATTCGCGTGAACACGGACGTCAACGGCATTCGAAAGCCTATTGCGGAAGAGAAGCTTGTTTCGGTTGACACTCCTCGGACCAGTGGAGATATACCTAGTCCACGCAAGCTGACCATGAACGGCCACGACAAGGAGAATGCTGACGTTAAACAAGTGGTTGAGAACAAGATCGAGCCATCGGACGACTCGGAGCTCAAGACAATCGAGATATAGCTTACAGCTTGTGAAATAGCTCCCTCACGCATCCACCACGCTCCATAATGACCCTTTCTACGGCCAACATTTCATTAGACACGAGACCAGCGAGACGATAGTTCCAATCCTGATGAATGTGGGCTGCCATCTTTTTCTGATTCCCACTTTGCAGCCCACGAACTATACCGAATGCGCTTTCCTCACATCGTTCCATCAGGCACCACGTCTCTACCTCGACGCGCGGAGTCGTTCCTCTTTTAACCAGCTCTGGCTACATCAAAGCTACACCTTTCCCGTCTGGCGTCATTTCACCCAAGTCTCGACAAAGAAGTCCGCCACTGGATTCGGCTGTCTATCTATTTCGTCGCGCGGCCGCGCTGCAGCAGTTCACTTTTCTTATCCACTTCACGGAGTCTTTCTCGTACACAGGTTTTTATCACTTTCATCACACTATGCAGGTATCAATAATCAGGCAAGCTGACCAAAGAACGGCGGTTGGTCCTGTTGTTTTTGTCGTTGTTTTTTCCTCTCGGTGGTCGAGGAACGCTTTGAAAGCGCTGGGCTTGGGTGTTTCTAAACATGTAATATTCTCGAGCATAAATGACGAATGGACGGAGAAGGAAGTTGTATGATTGGATCGAAAGGCATGATGCAAAGGCGTAGTAAACGAGGTGGTACTGTAGACCGTAGCATGATTATCATATGCGCTTGGACATGCAATGCGTGCGCTGAAAAGTGTAAGTCTAGGCATGCGATGCATCCGGGACGGAGCTCCGCAGAATGGCAAGTAATTCATTCGTGCGACGAGACAGACCCCTGGCTCGGAAGAGTTCCATCGGGGGGTCGTGTCTACAAGTCTACAATCTCCGTGTGCGGACATGCGTCCGATCGCGCTACGCAACAGTTGACTGAACCGCTGCTTACTTCCACTGTCTTGACATTCATTCCTTCTACTTGATTACAGAAGCCGCTCGCTATCCTGTAATTAGATCAGATGATTTTCAAACTTCTCTTCCCGCTACCCCCCCCCCCCCTATTCTTGACATAGATAAGACAGGATCAACACACTTTGCCATCCTCGACCCCATCCGTTTCCCCATTCCCTCGTATACAACACTTTGCCTCAAGTTCACGCTCCACTGCGATCAAAATAATAATGCCTTTGATGCTTCCCTTTGCTGATATGCCGATTCACACCATACTCGATCGATTTGAGGATCTCCCGCTCTCGTATCTGGTTTTTTGGGAGTCTGTTCAACTGAGAATGGGTAGATATGCACCGCTTTTATGCTTGTGTGAATGGTCTTTAGATGGTTAGCGCATCGTCGTGTGATTTACTGCGAATTTATTCGGACGGATGGTGGGCTGAAGGGCTCGTATGGGTTTGGGCATTTTCTGTCCTGTGGCTTTGGGATGAGAGTAGCATCGTCTCGGGAGTGGCTCTAGTAAGAAGCTGACACGCTCAATGTCCATAGAAGGCTGTTGCTCTGGCCTAGCCAAGGGGTATTCTTTGATCTTCAGGTGCTATTTATCGTACGACTATTTCTATAGCGTCGTCTGGGTTAGATAAATCAAGAATATCAATCATCTCCTGTGATAGACGGGTGCGACCGGTGACGAGTCCAACTCTATAGTACTCTTTTCCATCCGGGTTGGCTTTCAAGGCAACGCCACACAGGTGATCGGCACCGTCAATCATGAGCGGAAGAATGAAGATGCCAACATCGATATCGGGAACTTCGCTCATCCAGCGGCCATCACGTTCAACGTACGTCCCGCGGGGAGTGTACCGATTCGGGACGTCGGGGTAGAAGCTATACTTCATGTCACCAAGATTGCCAACACCACCCTGTTTCACGACGAGGAACGGTGTCCATTTGGCTGTCTGGTATTCCTCCCCTCCCAGGAGTGCTACGAATAGCTTCGAGCGGACATGGATGTGCCCTTCACTTACTTGACCGTATGGATCTGGCGTACTCGACAGACTAGCAAGCTTTGTTGTGGTGCTGATTGCCGATTGCGTCCACCGAACCTGATCGCCAGGACGCTCGAACTGCCAGACAACCGGATATCCCTTGGACGCAGCCCAGACCTTGGATGACCATGACCAAGAGGGCGAAACATCCTCCCTCATTTCTGGTCTATCTTTCCCTTGGCCCTCAGATGACCACTCGTAGCTGTATCGCCATAGCAAGGCGCCGGGGAAGTCACCTACCCAAAGCCCCGCGAGCAGTCTATCCTGGTCCATCGGCGACGGATATCTGTGTGCGATGCCAGAAATGGCCGGTAAACGATCCTTCTCGAACGTGAGGTGACAGATCGAGTACCGTCCCACCAGACTGTACCACCATTCGTAATACTGGACGGCATCAGAGTACGTAGGAAGAGTCTTGGTCATGTTCGGTCTCGACAAGGGAGCGCTGTATTCCAGGTCACTGATCTCGTAGCGTCGCGAGTGTGAACACTCAAAGAAGATCTGGCTCGAGCCAAAATAGAGAATCCGGGGTGACAACAGCCACTCCTGAAAGACCCAGCCCCGATCCTTCAACCCTGAGACGCCCGGGTGCGTGGTCGGACTCACACATCCGCCTTGACTGGATGTTCGGAAGCATATGCCAGGGTGCCACATTGTCACTGAACCTTGCGGCTCCCCTTGCTCGTTCCTGTATTGGAGCTCCACCGAGTGCGTACTTCTCCGTGGTAATAGGAACGCCGAGTATGAGTTCTCGGCCCCTGGGACTGTAATGGTCACGGCGGTTTGTCCGTATATGGACGCCATCCTCGGACATTCGCGTTCCCAGTCTTGCGTGTCGTCCTGGATGATGCATAACGAGTCGATCCATATATACTCGTATCCGAGCGTCTGGGTTGCGAGAACTGCGTCTCTAAATGTCTCCGGGAGGTTCTCGGTCACTATGGATGACATATGCTGCTGAATGTTTGTGCGTAACGTACGCATCGGCAAGCGGTCGGTGCCCCATCTGTGGGAGAGGGTAGTATAGTCATACCGCTCTGAGTTCGTTGTCGCTATGAGTTTGACGATTGAGCCGTCTCCAATGATCTGAAGTAGTCGCGTCGGATTTGTCCAGGTTACCACTTTACCTCGAGCGCAAGAAGCATGGCCCTCGCAATCTTTGATCCATTGCCTGGCTAGATCGAAATCGGGATATGCACAGCACTTTCGCCCCATGAATCGGCCCTCCTGTCGCGCCTGACTCCCTGGGGACTTCAACATCAGTACTGTGGAACATACCGAGAGATCATGTCCTGTTACACTCACCAGCTTCTGCGGCAAGTACAATACCTCCAAGGTAATCCTTCCCTTCGTGAACTCTTTCCCTGTTTTCGGAAACGATCTGAGTCAGCCACTATGCCATGCTACGACCCGAGTGAACGGGTGTGATGAAGTACATACGGGGTCTGGCTTGACTCGTACTCAGTGGAAGCTGTCAAGAGAGGTTGTCCTTCGTGTCGAGGTATAACAATATTGCCACATCGGACAAATGGATTCTGTCGGCGGTCGTAGCTTTCGAGACACAATGGTAAAAGTAACTGGCATAGCTCGCAACCGCCTTGGGCAGAATCGTACAATGCTTTCCAATGCCAGTAGTGGTCTTCACTGTCGTATTTATAGCCCTTGATAACCTTATGTCGTAGCACCTTCTCCTCGAATTTGTAGCAGACATCGCAGAGCGTGGACTTTACAGTCCTTGGTAAGCGGGACATGATCTGCCCTGTGCTAGTACTCGAAGAGGTCGAGTCGGCCATATGAGACAGGATACTTTGAAGAGATATGTGAGGTATCTATGATTTAAAACTATAATTTTGCCTGTTACCACCATGTCGCATCATCACGATACTCAGCTAGGCAGATGAGAATCCGCCCGTTGTATTAGTAAGCAAGACAGTACCAGTACCGGTAGTTATAATAAGTTGGATTAGCTTAGGTAGGCGATGACTTCAGCAAGTCCGACATACTGGACTGGCTACTGCTCAGGTCGTCAATACGGCTTGCAGATATAGAAATACTGATACATATGTGCTAATGAAAGAAGAAGAGATTTATTAATGGTACAGTCTAGACATCTATATTCAAAGCATGGTACTGAGCCGAGAAAATCTATATCTAGATCAAGAATTAAAATATAACAGAGCGATTCTGCAGTCAGGACTCCGTGCGTCGCGTGGTAGATTTTTTTGGGTTTCATGCGCAGGTATCGCAGCAGACAGGTCGATCGGCCTGATGGCCCTTGCCAGCTATGTTCGTGAAGTGTTGTACTGAAGCGATCTTCGAGACAAGCCAAGGCTTCGCGGCTCTTTGGTTAAATATTTCGCACTCATATCCTGTGTAAAGGGGAAAAGACTTCAATAGATTGTCAGTAGGTGAGGCGAAGTGAGTGTTCCCTGAACCAGACTCGTCAAAGAGGAATCTCCACGTCATCTTTGAACGGCCAAGCTCGCATCCATTGACTTCTTTCTTCATCGTGGTACGCGTGGCGACGCAGAAAGTCTTCGCGATGACGGGCCAAGCGTTCTTTGTACAACGAGTAATTGCTGTGATTCACCCACCCATTCCATCCCTGGTATGCTCCTATCTGCGTCAAACTCTCGTACATTAGCTCGACACCTTCGTTCCAACTCTCCTGAAGACGTTGCTGGTGTGCCCTGTCATCGGGGGTATATGAAAGAGGGCATGCTGTCTCGGAGTTGGCACATGTCGTCCATTCATCCTGAAGTTGTATGAGCATGCCCTGGAGGACCGGCTCTCCGTCGCTGAAGATTGAGCTTGCTATACCGGTGATCTGACCGGGTAGAGTATCTCGAAAGCGCAATGCACGGGCAATGTCTGGACACTGACGCAGCATGGAAATGTCGTAGAGTTTGTAGAGAGATTGAGCAGCCCGGAGGATCTTCGCCTGGTGTTGTTCATCCTCATTCAATTTGTCAAAATCGTCAGGTAATTCTATGGGTTTTAGACCCTCTGGAATTGGCCCTTCAAACTCGATAAGAGAAGGATGTCGTGCTTGAAGGAAGAGCGGGGAGACATTGACAGCTTGCCAATCAATCACGTTTAGGATTTTGGTCGGCTGGGAAGGGTCAACGAAGATGTTGTCGGCATGTAGATCGGAATGCCAGAGAACTGGCTTAGAGAGATTTTCATCCTTGGGCAGAATCTGTGTTGCTACTTTCAAATAGTCTCGGAGGACTTTGATCTTCAGTTCTTTGGTCGGACGATACTGGTTGGGACCGTTGAACATCCCTTGCTGATTAGGGAATCTCGAGAATTTCTCAATGCATGCCAGCTCTCGATTGGCACGGGAAGAGATGAAATCGTTGATTGAAGACCCTATCACTCAGTCAGCTTGGGTCGAGCACGAGGGCGATGGTAAGGGGTGTTACAAGGCCCTCGCTTCGCTTCAACGTTGTATCTTCCTCCATCGAAGAATGCTCTATTGGTCGTTGGGCCGATCGCAAATGGCGCAACTTCACCTACCACATCTGTGGAATTGAGGAATTGACCCGAGCTTAGGTTAGGCAGATCCTTCGCATAATACAAGCTCCCGTACATGGGTGAATTGACAGAATACATAGCTTTTTCGTAGCCAACCAATGACCTCACAATCTCAAACTTGTCTTTCCCAGGCATGTTTTCCCATATTTTGCCTAGCTCTATCCCTTTACTGCGTTCCATCAAAATATACTCTGCTCTAACAGGGTTGTCTGTTGAGGAGCAGTAGCCATATACCTGGGGTGCAGGAATGCCAAGGATGTTCCTAATCTTCAATGGCCTCATATTAGCGACTGCTAAACGTGACGCCTGGGATAACTCATACGTAGTCCATTGTAGCGACTTCACTGGCCGTTGTGAAGTGCGGCGGTCCAGCATTTGGATTTGGAATTTTAGCGATCAAATCTCGGCCATCATCAAATGTGATCAAAAAGACCTTGTTGAAGTTTCCTTCATGCAGCTTTTCGATTTCGACGCAAGACCGGCCTCCCATCGCCTTCGACGAGACTTGGAGGAGTCCAGGTAGGTTGAACCTGACATAACGGCAGGCAAGCTGATCATGCTCATTCCAGAGCCATCGACCCGATGTATATCTGTAGAATTTCTCTAAGTCGTGGTCTCGAAAGTCGAGATTGTGTGAAGTAGTGGTGTGATAACTTGGGTGGGGCAACGTGGCCGAAGCCAATGGAGTCGACGAGCTGGAATAAGAAAAATTGTACCGAGACCAAGCAATTCGCAGGGAAGATTGTCCGAGACGCAATGTTGATGGACTACGAGACGCAGCATATGCAGCTAGAGACGACATGCTAGGAGCGATGGAGATGGAGTCACTGTGAGGAGAACGCAAAGCACAGTCAAATCTCGTTACAGGGGCACCCCGTTACAGCAATAATAAGCTCAGTACAAGGATATCATTCTCGTGAACGAAATTGATATACCGCCGTAGCATGAAGACTTGCAGCTAATAAGCATATCAGACAGGTCTTCTATATTATGAGTGTGATGTGCATGCTTGCAAGCTAAAAGCTGGGGCAACGAAACAAGGTGCTATTGTATAAGAGCCAAGCAAGATGCTAGAAGGAATTTGAAACGATAAGACTTGGAATCTCTTTCAGTCCAGGGAATGCCTACTCACCAGGTGGAGCGATTCGGAGTTTTCGACCTGCTCAGCTGCGGACTAAATGAATCGCATATATTCGACTGGACGGTACGAGTCGCAAACTTTGATGTGAGGCGTCAAATAGCCTTAGAGAGATGTAGTGCAAGTGAGACGCCACGACGTGAGCGATCGTGGAGGGTTGGAAGAGTGTCTCGAGGCGCGTTTCTGGTGGTGGGAATTATTTGATGGTTCAGTAATCGGGATGAAGGAGCATGAGTGATGGATAGTAATCAAAGAACGAGGACCCTAGTAGAGTGGGCACTGAAACAGAGATTGCGTAGGATAGCGGTGTCGACGTGGAAGATACATAATACACCCGCACAGTAAGACTCACGTTACGAAAACTTCTCGCTCGTATGCTGCCCTTGTCGTTGTTGTGGATGATTAAAGGTGACTGAGACAGTGAAAGAGTTAGGATCCATGGTTGCAGCGCCGCTCGCTCTAATGACTTCTCCTGTACGTATCACTCGACTGCTCCCTATCCTGCCTGCGAAAACAATCCTGACGTCTTGTCCCGCCAAGAACACATTCCAACCCTTGATTGCAGACAAATTCTTCACGAATAGCATACTCTCTCGTCCACCTGGAGCTTTTCCTGAGCGCATCCCTTCGCAGACGTTCCCTGCGGAGGCAGATCGTTACCTACTCTACATCTACCCAGGATGTCCGTGGGCACAGCGGGCAAACATTACTCATAAGCTCAAAGGCCTGCAGGATGTCATTCAGGTTGTGGTTCTCGATAGTCTGGAGCCAGGGAAGGGATGGTGTTTCTCTGGTGAAGGCCAATTTGGCCACAGGAGGTGTCCCGTTTTTGGATGCAAGTACCTGAAGGAGATCTACGAGTTCGCAGCACCCTCGTACGACTGCCGTATCATGATTCCAGCATTACTGGACAAGCAGACCAGTGCGTCTATGATATATACAATGTTAGATATCCATATACTGACTGTTATTTAGAACGAATCGTGAGTAATAGCAGCGGCGAAATCACCCGCATGTTCATATCAGCATTCGACGACCTGCTACCCCTCGCTCGGCGAGAATCAAGCAAAGGCTCAGGAGGTCTCTTACCGGCACAGCTTCTAGCCCAGATAGACGACTTCAATGCTTTCGCATACGACTCCATCAATAACGGGGCTTATAAGACCGGCTTTTCCTCTTGCCAGAAGTCATATACTGAAAATGTGACCCGGCTTTTCGACGGACTAGACCGAGTAGAGGCGCTGCTTTCACAGCCAGGTCACTCTCCATATCTCTTTGGATCCCACGTCACCGAGGCTGACATTCGGTTGTTCCCTGCGATTGTCAGATTCGATGTTGTCTACCATACGCTCTTCAAATGCAACCTCAAGATGATAAGGTACGACTATCCGCGCATACATGCCTGGCTTCGGAGACTCTACTGGGATGAGAGTACCTCGCATGCATTCAAGGACACGACATATATGCAAATTGTAAGTCTGTTGTATTGAGGAATCGAGCCTCGAGTACTGACGACTGTAGATTCGCGAAGGCTATACGAGAGCTGCTGGAGAGACCATCGTACCTATCGGTCCACTACCCGACGTCGTTCCTCTCTCTCCGTGACGCTATGCGAGCGATTGAAGCCTGCTCTCACAGCGATTCCGTCTGATCCCACTTGCATATACAACGGCGTTCGGTGGCTTTTTCATGAGACTATTCCTACCATGCATGCATAGTTACTAGCGGTTGCATTCGCGGGCATTTTCTTTTTATGAGCACAAGATATCCATGTAGTATCCAGGAATATAGATCGTTCATTCATTGTGACAACATTCCCGAATCTGCCTTTGCGGTAATTTATGCGCCGGGCGCGGAACGCTCCGCATCCACCGGTCCACTTCTCCCCCGGATCCCCGCCAAAACTTTCCCGCAGCTGCAGCTGGCTCAAAACTCCTCAACACGACAGTCACAGTCGCATTCAGTCCGATGTATAGTACACAATATGCCCTCCCGCCGTCCTAAACTTCTTTCTTCCTCCCGGCCACGCCCTCTGAACCGAATTGCCAAAGCTACCTCTCGCACTCCTACTCTGTCCGCGAAAAAAGGCCGCTCCCTAATCCGTGCCTTCCACACTCTGCGTAAACAGCATGCTGCCGCTCTCGTAGCCGGTGACGGGAAAAAAGCCACCGAATATGAGGCACAAATGGACGCTCTCGGAGGACTGGAAGCCTACCAGAAGGCGAGCCTGAACGGGCAAGGCAAAGAGAGGGGAGGCGATTCAAGTGGTGTGCTTGTGGGATGGTTGAGCAAAGGCGCTGCTACGGAACTAGGGAGTGGAACCGGGAAGAGAAAGAGGGCAGCAGACCCAAATGGTGTCGAGAAGCAGAGAAATGTGAGGAGGGTCTTGGAGGTCGGCTGTCTTTCCACGACGAACGCGGTTTCGAAAATGCGTGGTGTACACATGGATCGACTGGATCTGCATTCTCAGGATGCGCAGATTGAGCAGCAGGACTTTATGCAACGGCCCATACCGACAGACGAGAGCAAAAAGTATGATGTGGTCAGTTTAAGCTTGGTTCTGAACTATGTACCCGACGCAGAAGGGAAAGGGGAGATGCTCAGACGGACGTGTGAATTTCTCAGGAAGCCTAATCATGAAGTCCAAGAAGAGGAAGAGGAGGCTAATACCGAAGAAGAGTTATATCCGTGTCTCTTCCTTGTCCTACCTGCGCCGTGCGTACACAACTCTCGATATCTAGATGAGGCACATTTGGCCCGTATCATGAATAGTTTAGGCTATAGCCTGATACGGCAAAAGCTATCATCCAAGCTCACATACACACTTTGGCGATGGGACGGCTGGGAAGCCTCAAGTAAACAGAAGTTCAACAAGGAAGAGCTCAAGCCCGGCGGCGCACGGAATAACTTTTGTATCGTTCTGAAATAGTCTCGATACACGCCGCTCGGATTAGCATTATATGATTATTGCTTGTTTCCCGCTCTCGCTGTCCCCTTCACACTCAGCGCTCCTTCTGCATTTTCTGCCCACAGCTCGTACTTGCCATCTCCCAGATCCTTGCCGCATACCTTGACCTCCTCATTACAGTACAACGGCGCGAGGTTGCGATACTCGAAAAACTCAATTGCTTTTCCTGTACCCTGAAGCTGTGCCTCTAATTGCGTCATCAGAAGCGTGAGGGATAGCGGGCCATGGAAGAGCAAGTCGCGATGGCCTTCTACTTCACGACAGTATTGAGGGTCGAGATGTATGCGGTGTGCATTAAACGTGAGGGCAGAGTAGCGGAAGAGCAGCGCAGGCGTCGGCGTGAAGGCATACGAAAAGTCAGGGGCATGTTGTGCTACACAAGCCATCAGCTTTCATTTCCCGGTCTCTCTCATCATAACATAGCTGGAACAAGCGCAACTCACCTCTCAATATCTTGGTAGTCTTAGTCTCACTAGCCTTCCTCGCCTCCTCAGGACTCCTCTCTCTCATGAACACAATGTTCCTCCGCTCAACCAACTCCGCCTCGCCCAAATCCTCCTCAGTCTCCCTCCACAACCGCTGCCTGATCTCATCCTCACCCTCGCCTGGCACCCGCCGCCGCCCACTCCCAAACCGCCTCTCGATGCCCACAAACACCTTCTCCTCCCCGTCCTTGCCCTTGACTCGCACATCCCTGATCCCCTCGAGACACACCCCCGGTGGCTGCGCATGATGCCCGGAACAGCCCGCAAACCTGAGCCGCGGGCCACCCTTGCCAAAATTCAGATACCCGCCCGCCCACATGCGCCGCACAAATGGCGGGCCGGGACTTTGCAGTGGGTCTGTGCCATCGGCCAGCAAGCGATCCGCGGGAATGGCAGGGTTGAAGTAGACCAGATGGTGTGCTGGTGGGAGCAGCTCTGCAGCAGCACCAGCAGGCGGCGCGTCGGCGTCGGCGTCGGCGTCGGCGGGTGGTAGCGGTGGAGGGAACGCTGTTGTGTTTGTCCAGTGGGATGGCAGACAGGCGCTGAGGGCGATCTGGAGTTTATGCGAGTTGTCGGGGGCGAGAGAGTCGTAGATCAGGGGGATTTTGCGGGCGCAGAGCTCGGCGTTGAGATGGGAGAGGTCGGAGGTGAAGCGGCGTGTGAAGAGCGAGAGGGAGTTGCGAAGGAGAGACGTGGGCAGGCGGCGGGAGAGACTTGTCGAGGCCATTGTTATAGGATGGATTGTGAGGGAGCAAGCGCAACAAAAGAGAATTATAGAAGCGTTAATTGGAGTTTCCGCGTCTCCATATATACATCTATACATACACACAGTAACCGATTTGCGACCTCGGGTTTCGCGTGCAGGGGAGCTTTGGGTTGGAACAGGGATGAGGTCATGCCACTGTGGCTGATGCATGTCTTATTGCCGCCTTATAACCGGACTCATATATAGTAGCCTTGGGAAGACGGTAATCTGTTTGCGCCCTATGCTTATACTGTGTCGATGCGATAGTATCACCACATATCATGTGATATACTTGATATATCGGCATACATTGTATATATATGCGCATAGACTATTGGTTACAATAGCACTAATATCAACAACATAGCCTCCCTGAGTCCACACGTCATGCGCCAATTAAGTCCTTGGGCAAGCATGCAAATACTGTGCTCACGACCGCCATGATCACGGACACAATAAGTAAAGTCCAATCAAACGCCTTGTCCCTACGTCGCATCTCCTTGCCAAACAGTTTCAAGTGGAACGCCAGCGGCAAAATGATGCAGATTGTGAAACATGCAATAGCGCCAAGTAAGGTCATGATGCGATCAAAACTTGGGAAAACGATCGCAATGAGGACAAAGACAATGTACATGATGACCCGGATAGTGATCATGAGGAGGCCGCGGTTCCAGCCGGACATACCGGCCATTGAAGGGGTGGACGCGATTGCTCGAGAATCGATGCCACAGAAGATCTCCACGGTGCTGATGATCGGCCGAGCGTTTAGAGGGACTTTAGTAAGCGGAATAATGGCAATACAAATTGCGAGGATAACCGAGAGTCCGGCAGGATAACCAGAGGTCATGAAAATATTGGAAGTAATCTCATCTCGTACATCCTCGCCGAACATAAGGATTCCTATGACAGCCATGCCGAGATCAAGAAGGAGCTATGTTGTTAGCTTGGTGGCATCGCGAGTGATATGTAGACACTTACTGTGAAGCTATATGTGATGTTGATGGCTTTTCTGTATTTATATGAATGACGCATATCCCTGTAAATGTTTGGAAAAACACTGTGACCACCCCATGGTGCTAAGACGTTGGTTAGAGATATACTTGGTTCTTTTATTGTCTATACGTACACATCAATAGCCCAAAACTCAGAGGAATGGTTAGCCAGTTCTCTGGGAACAGGTACTGTTGAGCTGGTTCAAGAAGTGATCCTGGTTGTTCTGGTTTGATCAGACCATCCACGACAAGTATGAGGAATACTGAAATGTTGTTAGGACCTGCTGCGGTGATCTAATTATGAGATTCTTACTTGAAAGACAACACAGTATACCTAGAATACTGGTAAAGCTCAGGAGTCGTAACGGGAGGAATCCGATTGGGATCAAGATCAAACCACAAAGAATCTTCCATCCAGTAACACCCCAGCCAGGAATAAGGGCATTGAGAGAGTCAGCGAACAGAATGATCAGTGCTACACAAGCTGCAATCAGCTCTAGGCTGAACAGAATGCTTGTAGCAATCCTGGCTTTCTTGCCAAACGAGACAAACGCAAGATCCGCGAATGTTATTAGCGAATTATCCACATCCAAGCATTTGGCAAGGAGTTTCGCCGTGTATGCCGTTGCGACGGCTGAATAAGTGAAAAAGATGAGTCCAATCAGCAGCCCAGAGTATTTCAGAGCCAGGGGCAAGCTCAATAGTCCAACCCCAATGAGCACGTTGACAGAATTAAATATGGTCTGTAGTTATGCTGTTAGTATGGACGGGACTTTTAGCGCCTCTAACAAATCAAAATACTTACTTGTGGTAATGTTGACTGTCCAACCACAACATTGATGATTTGGCCATCTTCTTCCACCTGCTTCACGAGAAGAGGTTCACGTTGCTCGTCAGGCTCGGTCACGCCTTTGAGTTGTTGTTCGGTGAATAGTCTTCCAGCATGCATCTTTGCGGAGTCATTGATACGAGAGCCAAGACTCCCATACATGGTCCCATAACTTCCGCCAAAAGGCGACGACAGCGAAGGCTCGATAGAAAAAATGCTTTCGTCTCGAATTCTTCTCCTTTCATCTCCTGAGACATGCAAGAGACCGGAAGTCTCGACTGTCGACTCGTCATCTTCGACTGCATGGTCTGTGGCGCCTTCATTAGAGGCCCGCCGTCCTTCCTCTTCTAGAGCAGAGCGTAGAAGCGAGCGGTAGCTTCGCGGTCCAGTCTCTGCGGTCGGTGTGTCCACATCATCTTGCTGTGTATCATCATCGTCCCCAGTATCAGATATACGAAACGAATTCCGCACATGGGTGATCTCGTGGAAACCAACGGCGCGCTGCCAGGAACGGGCAAAATTGTTCAAGGAGTTGACACCACCTGCATCAGCAAGGTTCTGTATGCGCATAGACAGGGAGGACCTGTAGAAAGTTTCCTGTTAGTGTTTGATCCGTTTGATGGAGTGAGAATTCTCCTCAGCCCCTTTCGACACGCGAAAGAGTGGGCTCTGGGAGCTCTCACCTTCTATGCCTTAATTGACCGTTGTGATCGGTCATATGTGGCGATTCAGTTCTAGATGCGCGTCCGGGTCGCTCAGAGCTCTCGTCCCATTGTATGTGACTGCCAGTAGAGCTAAAGGAACCATAGCGGCCCTGTTCGTAGTCCTTGATGGTGTTTGACCTCTTGTCATTAATATCCATGGCCAATCTAAAGCACCGCAGAGGTGTAGCTGGTTGTGCACTGTCAAGGAGAAGGTAGAGCGAGTCGCGACAAAAATTTCGAGATGATAAAGAGTGAGATTACGAGAGCTAGGTAGGGCTATCTATCCTGCCACGGTAATTGTGGGGTCGTACTGCAATTGGGCATGCGAGCAAGGAAGAGTTGGGACGAGTGGAGCAGATATGTGGTGAAGAGGAGCTGGTCTTAAAGGAGAGGGCAAATGAGGATGTGCAAAGCAGATTAAGTTTGAAGACACAGAAAAGAGAAGGGAGAGTGTTGAGGGCCGAGGAGGACTTGGGCGGAGAAGGGGTGAGGAAGCTTGGGAAGGTCATGAGAGCGAGCGTAATCGTGAGATTGATATCGCAGCCGATCGACGGTTCAGATTGCTATCTAACGGCCCGTTTTAGCATGACATCTGGCGGCGCACCAATCAGCTATGGATTAGGCTCTGGAATCTGAGCACCAGTCACTCACCCATGGATGCAGATGTTGTAGTGTCGGATATCAAGCAAGAAGATTTCGTGATTCTGTAGAGGGACCACTAGGCGCAGTGGTACGTAGAGAGTAGTAAGTAGGAGCTGGTGCACCTGCAGCAATTACGGTACCTCCCTAGTACCTTACCTAAGGAAAGACGTACCTATCAGCAGGACTAATAATTGCTGCCCCAGGTGCCCCCGCGAGGTCTGCATGGTAAATTCGCGCTGCCCGGCCCTGCCCCCCCCAAAAAAACTGGCCTCCCGCCCCCCCCCGCTGCCGTCACAACAGGATTTTCCGTAGGCGCCACGGTATCTTCAGCCCTTCTAGAACGGCGGATGTGCTGCTGTGATTAACAGAAGGATAATGCTGGTTTCTGATTCATAGGTACAATGACCTAGATTGACTGCAATCATTATTCTGACTCCAACTCCTGACTGCTGCCCCCTCATAAGCAGCCGCCACAGGAGCCCACTGAGGTCATTGGCTGTGGCTGGGCTGGGTTGCTGGACTGGGTTGGACTGCGGGACTCGTGACTGGAAGCGAAAACACACCGCCGCTAAACTCGTAGCCGTACCCCTCGTCGCTCTACATGATACACACTGGCCTCTCCACAAAATTTCCCTTCTTTTCAACACATTCGTGTCTTGTCCGCTTCTGCGCCAACGACACTACTCTTACCTGCGTCGAGCATCTTTGGAAGTAGGTTTATCTGTACCTGCCCGAGATGAGCGCACCGCCGCAGGGGCAAGGCGCTGACGCCGAAAAAAATATCGAGATATGGAAGGTCAAGAAACTGATCAAACGTCTCGAAGCCGCTCGTGGTAATGGAACCTCCATGATCTCGCTCATCATCCGTATGTGTCCATTCACTCTAGTCTGCATACACTTTCCCTAACAGCACACAGCACCCAAGGACCAGATCCCCCGTGCGGCAAAGATGTTGGCTGAAGAATACGTGCGTTTGAACGACACATGCATGCCCAATAAAATACATACTGATATGATATAGGGCACGGCATCTAACATCAAATCCCGCGTCAATCGTCTCTCGGTTCTATCCGCCATCACATCCACCCAGCAGCGTCTCAAATTATACTCAAAAGTACCCCCCAACGGCCTTGTCATATATTGCGGTGAAATTATTACTTCTGAGGGAAAGGAGCGGAAGATTAACATCGATTTTGAGCCCTTCAAGCCCATCAACACTTCGTTATATCTTTGCGACAACAAGTTCCATACTGAAGCGCTGAGCGAGTTGCTGGAGTCGGACCAGAAGTTCGGATTCATCATTATGGACGGTAACGGAGCGCTCTTTGGTACTTTGAGCGGAAATACTCGTGATATTGTTCACAAGTTCTCCGTTGATTTACCAAAAAAGCACGGCCGTGGTGGGCAGTCTGCACTCCG
Organism: Pseudovirgaria hyperparasitica; assembly: GCF_010093815.1. NCBI lineage: Eukaryota > Fungi > Ascomycota > Dothideomycetes > Acrospermales > Acrospermaceae > Pseudovirgaria > Pseudovirgaria hyperparasitica. The sequence goes on from NW_022985560.1 coordinate 254,189, forward strand.
TTTCGCACGTCTTCGTGAAGAGAAGCGTCACAATTACGTTCGCAAGGTCGCTGAGTTAGCCGTCCAGAACTTCATCACTGCGGACAAAGTGAACGTGGCCGGTCTCATTCTTGCTGGATCCGCCGATTTCAAGAACGACCTCAATCAGTCTGATATGTTCGACAACCGCCTCCAGTCCAAAGTCATCAAGGTCGTCGATGTCTCGTACGGTGGTGAAAACGGATTCAATCAAGCCATTGAGCTATCAGGAGAGACGCTGAGTAACGTCAAGTTCATCCAGGAAAAGAAACTTATCAATAAGTACTTCGACGAGATCAGTCAGGACACAGGTAAGGTCTGTTATGGTGTCGAGGATACCTTGAAGGCGCTCGACGCTGGTGCCGCGGAAACCCTCATCGTATTCGAGAATCTCGAGATCACTCGATGGACGCTCAAGAGTTCAGAAGGGACAGAGATCATTTTGCATACAAACAAGCTTCAGGAATCCGATCGTTCGCTGTTTATGGACAAAGAGACCGGACAGGAAATGGAGATTGCCGACCAGATGCCATTCCTTGAATGGCTTGCAGAAAAGTACCGTGATTTTGGCGCCACTCTTGAGTTTGTATCCGATAGGTCCAGTGAGGGCAACCAATTCGTCAAGGGATTCGGTGGCATAGGTGCCATTCTGCGATACAAGCTCAACTTTGAGCAGCTCGCAGACTTCGACGACGACGAAGATGAATTTTATGATGGTAAGTATAGCTTTCGAATTTTGAGTAGATCCAGTTTCTAACGAATGACAAGATTGACGATTTCGCACCCTCGCAATGAGCGAGGAAGCACCCCAGGGGCTCGCCGCGTCAGGCCCTGGGAGCATTCCTCGCTCTACGTGTCCGAATGAACAGGACACCCCAGCACTCGGGACGAGCGACGAGACGTTCGCTTCTCCCTGTTACGCCAGGCTATAATGTCGACCGACTACATTGATGCTGTAGGCTTTTCCCCATCTCATCGTTGATAAAGCCTTATATTATATGTTCACTGACTAGAGCAGTATCAGACTCGATGAGCATCAAAATGGGCTTGCTACAGTGCAGAGCTTTAAGGTTTTTTATATGGGGGCATTGAGCAAGTAGGAGACATTTGGCTCGTATATCAGCCAAGAATATAACTGCTGAGCCATGTGTTTAGATTGCTAGTTGTTGAAATGCCAATAAAGTGCTCCACGTGTTAATCACTCGTAGAATGTTCATTGGACTTGTAATTCTAATGATAGCTTTCGCTCGCCAGATGAACAAATAGGGACTGAAAGCGAATCTAGGCGTGGATCTTACGTTCTACAATATTGTGCTACAGGTTAGTCATGTGTCTACTATACCCTAAGGTCGTTCGGTCCGCACCGAATTTGCTTTTGCGTGCATCATATCGGCGACCGATGAAGGCACGCATGCTCCGTCTTACCTGATCCTAGAAAATAGCAAGTGTAAAGTCGAGATCTGATCTACATAGTTCTGGCTGAATATTAGCTTCTTCAATTTTCTCCGTGGTTACATACATGTACTCAATCTTGCAATGAACACCCCGCACGAAGGGGTGGCATTCCTCGGCCCTCGAGCCTCATACACTCATCAAGTAAGCGGATATTTCTACCCTGGTTTTTCTTCTCGTGCGCACCGTGTTCTATCGATAACCTAGTAGCTTTACTATGTCTTTATCTAGTTTTAGCGTCCTTGTGCTCCGTTATCTGATACATGAAATCTTGCTAAGCATAGTAGGCTGCACTCAAGGCGTTTTCAGATTCGTCAAAATATGACCTCCAGCCACAGGTATCAATTGAAGATGTATTCAAGTCCGTACAATCTGGCTCATGTGCAAGAGGCGTTGTTCCCTTCGAGAACAGTACAAATGGTAGCGTAGTTTTCACCCTGGACCTTTTCGCGGATGCCCATCAGCGCTATCCTGATATTCTCGTTTGCGGCGAAGTCTATGTGGATGTACACCATTGCTTGGTCGGTCATATGCCAAAAGAGGCACATTCTGCTGCTACCACGTCGGCGCTTACCAGTCCCCATAGCAGCGGCCATGCTACGCCTACGGCTGCTCACCCGAGCCCAGCCATCCCGCGGGCCGTTCCTCTTGTGTCGCTAAAGGGCATCAAAAAGCTGTATTCGCATCCGCAAGCTTGGGGACAGTGCAATGCGTTCCTGACAACCTATTTCAAGGGTATCGAACGACAAGATGTCTCATCAACCTCTCGAGCTGCTGAAATCGTAGCTGCCGATACGTCCGGCGAGACGGCTGCGATCAGCAGCGAAATTGCAGCACAGGTACACGACCTCGACATGCTTGCAAAGGGAATTGAGGATACAAGCGACAACAAGACACGTTTTTTTGTGTTACGGCGTGGGAACCACTCAGCCCAGAGCAATGGTGACTCCAATGGTGGAGCAGTTGACACAGACACTCCGGCATATAAGACACTGGTTTCATTCACCATTTCACATAGCGATCCAGGGGCTCTGGCAGATTCTCTGGCTGTGTTCAAACCTTATAATATCAATTTGACGAGTATCAATGCACGGCCAAGTGGGATTGCGTCTTGGAATTACATCTTCTTTGTGGAGGTGACGGGTCGCCGGCTAAAAGAAGATACCGGTGCGGTCAATGCTGCATTGCGGGACTTGGAAAAGGTTGCGAGAGAATGGAGATGGTTGGGGAGCTGGGAGAACATGTTGCTACCAAAATGTCGGCCACTGGGAAAAATTGATGAGGTATCTTGATGCAGTAGTATGCTGAGAGAAGCAGGGCAGGAATTGATAGACTTACATACGAAGGAAGCTACTCTGCATCACTCGGCAACTCCTCTAGCAAAGTGAATCGATTCTATAATTAAGAATTCTTTAGTACGTGATCTTGTGTAATTGACCCAAGCGACCAAGATAATGTGGAGGTTGAAGGTGCCTACAGCTCAGGACGAAGCTTGAGTTGGACCTCCGGCCAGTGACGTCGGCCCGCTAAAAACATAGATCGCGGCTCCAACGCTGCGAAGCTCATACCTTATGAGGTCGCATTTGTTTTGACAGAGTTAGCGAACCTTGTTTTTAGGGCGATACTGTTTACAGTCCTCGATATGTTATAGCACGAACAAAGATCCTGGATCTCAGAAGCAATCATGAATGAAGACGCACACGAACATGGGTCAGCCGTGCGTCGCAGCAGTTCGCTGCAACGACGACGAAGCAGCGACGCATATAGAAGAAGATCAATCATGAGCGAGTGAGTGGTTGAGGTCGACTCACTATTGCGATACTGATCGAACATAGAGCTAGCTTCATGGAAGATGTCGAGATGGCACAAGACGAGGTCCGCATACCGTATGTTACCCTGACTTGTGTCCCATACTGATAAGGTGCTAGATCTTCTCAGGACCTATGTCTGAAAGCGTTCCCATGAGCGTGTCTTCCTTCGCGCACCGAACTCGAGCTCGGGCAGACTCTACCATTAGCCAAACGAGCTTTGCCTTCTACGACGATGACGACGAACAAGGCTCAGAGATAACGGAGGAAGATGTCTTTGAGGAGGAAGAGAATGGTGATCTGAATGGCAATATGGAAGACTTTGATGGCTATGCAGAAGAGGGCGAGGATTTAGAAAACGGCCGCCGCCCACATTCGATTCGGCGCAAATCGTCGAACTACTCGAAGCACTCCAGACGGTCCTCCGGATCAGCGCGCGCGCCATTATTACGATTGCATTCCCGGACGAGTATTGAATCGGGCGATGGGTGGAGAGATGGGAGAGTGAGCCAAAAGATCTACATTGTTACGGAGGATCTCACGATAGTCGTTGCTGGGTTCCAGACTTCCATGATCGGATTCGCCATCTACGTCACGATGTGTATATGCACAGGTGGCCTAGCATGGCTTCTATTTCGTTGGCTACCAAGGTGGTATGTTAAGATCACGGGCTCACCGACTTCATTGAGAGATTGTGACTGGGTTGTCGTTGAAAATCAATGGGGCGAGATGCAGATAATACAGATCTCACGGGTAGGCTATGATAAGCCGCTATCCACAATATTTGGTGTACAGGATAAAGATCTTCATGGTGACTATCATGAGGATGATGATCCCATGGTAAAAGAGCTACTGACTTTGGACTATCGATACATAAGGTTTTGCTTCAATCCCCTCAGAGACAAGTTCATGCTGGGCACGACTTGGAAGGATCCCTCTTGGACAGAAATCGAGGCTATCCGCGGAGGTCTCGACACTGATGAGAAGGAATACCGCGAGACTTTGTTTGGAAAGAACGTCATAGACATCGAGGAGAAAACTACCGGACAGCTGCTTGTAGACGAGGCCTTCCACCCGTTCTATGTCTTTCAGATCGCCAGTCTGACTCTTTGGTCTTTGGATGAGTACTACTATTACGCAGTGTGTATTTTCGTCATTTCTATCGTGTCCATCACAGCTACACTACTGGAAACCAAAGCGACTATGAGAAGATTGCGCGAAGTATCAAGGTTCGAGTGCGACGTCCGCGTTCTACGAAATGGCTTCTGGCGTTATGTTGAGTCGAGCGAGCTCGTTCCCGGCGACATCTATGAAATCACAGATCCTAATCTGACACAATTCCCATGCGACAGTCTGCTTCTCTCGGGAGACTGCATCGTCAACGAAAGCATGCTTACTGGGGAGTCTGTTCCAGTCTCGAAGATCCCTGCAGTTGATGAGACTTTGGCAGCGTTGAACCTTGGAGCAACGGCCATACCGGCGGACGTTGCTAGACACTTGCTCTTCAGTGGCACGAAAATCATCCGAGCTCGCAGACCACAGGATGACAAGGACGACGAAGCCGCCGCCATCGCCATGGTTGCCAGAACCGGCTTCAACACCACCAAAGGGGCTTTAGTCCGCTCAATGTTGTTCCCGAAACCATCTGGCTTCAAGTTCTACCGTGACTCATTCCGCTACATCTCCGTCATGGGTGGTATTGCTGGCATCGGATTCATTGTATCATTTGTCAATTTTATACACCTCGGCCTAGCATGGCATCTTATCGTGGTTCGAGCATTGGATTTGATTACCATTGTCGTCCCTCCAGCGCTTCCGGCAACTCTCACAATTGGTACTAATTTCGCATTGAGTCGACTCAAGCAGAAGAAAATCTTTTGCATCAGTCCGCAGCGCGTCAATGTTGGCGGGAAGGTTGACGTCGTCTGCTTTGACAAGACTGGAACTTTGACAGAAGACGGTCTCGACGTCTTAGGTGTACGAGTTGCCCAACCTAGCAGGTTTAGTGACATTCTTTCCGAGGCCTCTGATCTATTACCAGGAAATCAGTATGAGCGAGATCCTACCGTGGACTATGACATCAACAAGGCTATATTGTACACAATGACAACTTGCCATTCACTGCGAATGATAGATGGTGAGCTCATTGGCGACCCTCTGGATGTCAAAATGTTCGAATATACCGGCTGGGTCTTCGAAGAAGGCCAGCAGCGGAACGGCAACATTGATGATGACGATCAACACAAACTCTCTCCATCTGTGGCCCGACCACCACCAGGGTCAGAGTACGATATCGATAACAATGAAGGACCTAATCGTACCCCAATTGAGCTCGGCGTCTTGAAAATTTTCGAGTTTGTATCGCAACTCCGACGAGCCAGCGTCATTGTTCGGCAATTCGGGTCACGCGATGGGAGTGTATTCGTCAAGGGTGCACCTGAATGTATGGCCGAGATCTGCAAGCCTGAGAGCTTTCCACCAGACTACGAAGAACTTCTCGGCTACTACACCCACCGTGGGTATCGAGTCATTGCTTGCGCGACTAAGGTGATACCGAAGATGAGCTGGATCAAGGTCCAGAAGATGAAGCGCGATGAAGCAGAATCCGATCTTCAGTTCCTAGGTTTTATCATATTCGAAAACAAGCTCAAGCCCACGACAGCGGGCGTCCTTGATGAGCTGACCAATGCTGGAATCCGCAAGGTCATGTGCACCGGAGACAACATCCTTACTGCCATCAGTGTCGGCCGTGAATGTAACCTCATCGATAGGACTGCTCACTGCTTCGTACCACATTTTGTCGAAGGCAACTCGGGGACTCCGCTGGCTAAGCTAAGTTGGGAGAGTGTTGACAATCCTATCTACACGTTAGATGAACACACCCTCAAGCCACTCCCACCGCCTGCAGAGACTGATGCTTCGCTACCATACGATATCACGAATCTGAGGAACTACTCGGTCGCTGTGAGTGGCGACGTGTTCCGATGGATCATTGATTACGCCTCCGAGAAAGTACTCCGCGAGATGCTTGTGTGTGGGCAAGTCTTCGCACGCATGTCCCCCGACGAGAAACACGAACTTGTCGAGAAGCTCCAAAGTATCGATTACTGTGTCAGCTTCTGTGGAGATGGTGCAAATGACTGTGGTGCCCTGAAGGCTGCAGATGTGGGCATTTCCCTCTCGGAAGCTGAGGCATCGGTCGCGGCACCATTCACCAGCAGAGTCTTTGACATTTCGTGCGTCCCTCAGGTCATTCGCGAGGGTCGTGCTGCACTGGTTACGAGCTTTAGCTGCTTCAAATACATGTCTTTGTATTCCGCCATTCAATTCACGTCCGTCAGCTTTCTATACGCAAGCGCATCCAATCTCGGCGATTTCCAGTTTCTATTCATCGACTTATTACTCATTCTGCCAATTGCGATATTTATGGGTTGGACAGGACCGTACTGGGAGTTGTCTCGCAAACGCCCAACTGCGTCGCTCGTGAGCCGTAAAGTCTTGACACCACTCGTCGGGCAAATCGTCATCACCATCTTCATTCAGGCTGTCGGGTTCTATTTCGTGCAGCGGCAGCCGTGGTACCAACCTCCTATTCTGGACAAGAACCACTCGAACTCGAAGAATTCCCAAAATACGACTCTTTTTCTCCTTTCGTGCTATCAGTACATCCTATTCTCAGTTGTGCTTAGCGTCGGCCCGCCGTTTAGGCAGAGTATGGCTCGCAATTGTTTGTCTTCTCCTACACCCATAATGTTAGGTGTTTGCTAACAGTCTTTAGTACCTTTCGTCATAACAATAGTTGTAACGATGCTTATTGCATCTTACATGCTATTCGATCCAGCCCACTGGCTATACAAGCTGATGGAGCTTACAGATATGTCGCTACAGTTTCAGCTCTTCATTCTTGCATTAGGATTGGGAAACTTTTGCCTTGCGTATGTGGGTGAGAAATATGTCTTCCCAAATATCGCAAAGGCGATTGGAAAGACGAAGCAGAAGATGAATCCGAAATGGAGGAAGCAGAGGAAGCAGTATAAATTGATAGCAGAGGGGCAGACGTGAGAGGGGTCCTGCGATACACAGTGGAATGAAGGGTTGAGGAGGATGTATATATGAATGCTGACATGTTTATTGTACATATTGAGTTTACTATACAGTAGAAATTGGATCGTACATAGCAACAAGTACGTATCATGTGGCGCGAGTTGAGACCGACGGCATTTCCGGATGGTCCTGGAAGTATGCTGCGGCCGTTCTTGAACCGCCTAAACCAGAAGGATCAGGCTCACATAACGTCGATCTTGTACTTTACAATTCAGACCATGTTAGCTCTCGTTACGACGTGCATGGTAGTATGTAGTGATGTATAAGGATTATCATGAAGACCTCCCTCTCTATATACATGTGGCTAGCGTGCCTATACCGTCGACCAGCGATCACTTCGTAACCGGAATCTTACACCCCAAATTCTCCCACTGCGGCCCATCGATCGCCTTCAACGCCGCAGCCAACGCCTCCACAGTCGGCGTGACAATGCCATTCAGACTACTGGGAATCGGACCTGCAATCAGTTGATAGAATAAACAGGCAAAGTCACTCGGCCCCGTGCCGGTGAAGTTGCCGCCCTTGATGTAAGGCGGGAAGTCCAGCCCGACAAACTGCCCGTTGACGTTGCCCCCGAAGCCCACCGGGTACTGCGTGTACAGCTTGAAGGTCTGCGCTGCGACATCGAGGAAGGTGTAGGGCGTGGCGCGCGTCGTCCAGTTGTCGGGGATGCGCTCTGGGATATGGCTCCAGGAGCCGTCGCGCTCTTTCTTTGCTCCGAAGCTGTGCGTGTTAGTGGGAGGAATTCCAACGAGCGTGATTGCAGGAATGGAAAGGAGGGGACGACTTACAATGCGGCAGTGTTCGCGAGCGTGGGTCTGTAGTCCTCGGTGCCGCTGGGGAACATCTCGTAGACGAACGAGGCGGCGCCATGGGTGAAGATGGCGAGAGGACCAAAGGAAAACTGTGGGTTGCGTGTGCGGCTGTCGACGTAGCGGTTGTAGCGCACTTTCGCCATGCCGTAGGCGTCGAAATAGCCGCCTGTCGTGTTGACCATCTGGCCGAACAGCGTGCCGTTGAAGCTGAAGTTGTCGCCGTTGCCGAGGAAGTAGTCGTTGCGCGTGAGCGAGGTGTCACTGTTGGGTGGGCCTTTGTTTAGATTTCTTGCCTTTGAGAGGGAGGATATGGGGTACTTACGCCTCGAATTTGTTGTGCCCATCGAGACCCGGTTGGCTGCCGGTCAGGGCCGGGTTGACGGAAGTTCGAGTTGTGGCGTCACAGCCGATAGAGAGCTTGGAGGTGACGAGATCACCATCAGCGATGTAGATGGAGATAGCAGCGAGGAAGTTGGCGAGGTCGTAGCCCATGTTGTAGGCATTCTGTACGGCATCGATGAGTTCGGTATATTTAGTAATACCATCACGAGCAATGAAACCATCTGCTCGATTGTTAGACCAGCATACCTGGGGAGATAGGGCACGGCAGCGAAACTTCAGTCTTGTAACATTTCAAGCATCGTCTTTCCTGAAGCATCACCAGACTAATGCACCTCGTGCCGCCGAAAGGAGTACGTACGATTTGCAGCAGCGTTCAAGCCAGGACATGGCCCACGAATATCCGTCGACTTCGGGGCAATGTACTTGTGGTCTTCGTCACCGATCGCTGGAACGAGGTAGCCTCCGAGCCCCCTTCCAGGAAGACCGTTTTTGGCATAATTATACGGACTAGATCGATCAGCAATCACGTTACTGGGTCTTTTGCACCGATGTGCTCACAATTTGTCATTGACCGGGACCGCGTCCTTGTGGTCCGGATTGAACGGACAAGTATCCGCACCTCCGGGTTGACCGGGTGCCGGAGTCTGGTCTCAAGTCAGCTTTCTAAGTCGGATTTCCAAAATTGCTTTCTTGACTATACCTGCTGCCTCTTCAAAAGGTAATGATCCACGCCTGGTTGCTCTGCAACAAACGCCCAACCGGCACTCAGCCCAACCAACGACGAGATCGCAAAGACTGCCTTCATTTTTTCGAAAGTTCTCTTCCTGTTGGCGGTATGACCAGCTCTGATCGGCGCATGGATAGCATTTAAGGTCATTGATTTTTCCTCATGTTCAGCCACGTCCAGAAAGTTTCCTTAGCATTCGCCTCGGTACACGTTTATTATAGTGTAGCCATGTGAATATAAATGGCATCTTGGGGACGCTTGGGGTATAACGGTCTGCGCTGGTCGCACGTTCATAAGACCGTATTATGCCATATTGGGATATAAGTGTATGTGCTAGCGTGGTACTGGACGGGAGCTCCCATGTGGCGTGGGTAATCCCTTGAGATGTCATTGGTCAGCTCTGTCTCAGATGTAGACGACCGAGGCTGCGAGGAGCTTGGCGTGGGATTATGGAATCGCGTAGTAATCAGTGATGTGTATGTAGTAGAGGTTTGGTAGCTGATACGAAACGTCTCGCGCGGGGTAAACGTCTCAAGCAGATACGGACTGCTGCAATGGTGTTGTGGTGTATGCAAGCAGGAGTTTTTGATGTGAAGCAAGGTGCTGAACTACTGCCTGAGGCGAAGTCGTTCCTCGCCTTGACAACCCCTTTTCGAGGTCTGCATCGAACGGACGCGACGATCATGACACAATGGGACCAGGATCATTAGTGGTAACCGTGGGAAAAGCAGCTCACGAACTGATGCTACTTGCATTGGGTGCATCCCAGATATACAGTCAAGAGGAGGCACAGGTTCATGGTCATGATCACCCTACGAAAGGCACGTCCATTTCGGATGTGTGATCCATATAAGCTTCCTTTAGTTCAAGGTCAAACTCCAATACCCAAAAAACAATCTAAACTCCGAGTAGCAGATCTTTCCAGTATTCTCTCACTCATACCGGTAACAGAGGCCACCTGCAGTCGTGCTCATCATATCCCTAACAGGGATCTGAGGGCCGACATCGCCGTAATCCAGAATATCATCCAGCGTAGCCTCAGCACTGGGCGGACCTGCGTATTGTCAGCTACTGGCACGTACCGTCACTATTTCATACAAAGCAAACTTACGATTGAACCAAGTCAGCGTCCCCGCCAATCCGTTCTTCCTCGCTTCCCAATCTTGCCCTTGCCATAACGCCCAGATAAGGTCCAACCAGCCATGCAGGAAGACGAACTCCGGTGCCAGTGGACTAACGTAGAAATCAAGCACAGCGCCTCCGACTGCCGCATGCATAGCGCCATGCGGCCCATCCGGGCTCTCGACATACGGTCTAAACGCCGCAATATCTGGCTGCGCTAGAGTCTCTGTGATATTAGCCCAGCTCAGGAAGCGCGTCGTCTGGCCAGGCATAAAGTCGCGGGTCAGACAGCGCGGGTTGTAGTTGCGTCCCATCGGGTCATTAGGAGGCGGATTTCCGGGAGTTACGGGGCCAATGGAGATGTTGAATACGTTTGCGGCAAAGGGACCTGTGGTCACGCAGCCACCACCCGTACCAGGCGGGATCGTGAACTCAGCGGGCGGATTGCCGTCGTTGGCATCGATGCGGAAGACCTTGGGGGGCGGGTTGGCAAGGTGCTCGCCGTTGCCGCCGAGGGATGTGGAGCTGCCGTCAAAGAGAGCTGAGCCTGCAATATCGTTCTCCCAGCGCGGAATGTCCCAGTAGGGCTGGTATCCGGTGTACGAGCATTCTTCACGCAGGGCGCGTTCCCAGACATGGAGGAAGCCACGGTGGAATGGGAGGAAGAGACCCTACTAAGTGTTAGTTGTGAGTCTGTCAAGCTGAGGTTTCCGGATATACTCACGTTGGCATGAGAGCGTAGGACGACGTTAGCATGCGATGAGGCGAAATCGTCCATCCGATTCCGGTTGCCAGGATGCAATGCCGGATCGGCGCGGGATGGGGCAGAGTGTAGGCATAGGACGGCGTCGATATAGGCCTTACGTTCTTTCTTGGAGAGTTTGTCCCTAGGGAGAGAGTGTTAGAGAGTGGGTGGGACCCGACAAAGGTTATGCATACCATGATTTACGAACGGCTATGTTCTTCTCCGTGCATTTCCCAGAAGGAAGAGTTGACTTGACACTGCGAAGATATGTCTTTTGGATATCTTTATACTCTGCTGGAGGGTCAATACCCCGAGAGCAGACCGGAGTACACAGAAGCACCGCGACAGTGGCCACAAAGGATATAAGGTTCTTCATAGCGAGTGTAGTCTTAGGCTTTGAGTCTCGAGGGAGGGTTGAGAAGCATGACCACAAATGCCATGATTGTCGAGGTACCTTGGTCCTTCATATAGTCGTAGCTACGCCGACTCCCAGGACTCCTCTTGCGACATCCTGATCTGACCTTAAATTTGGACATGACTGACGACACACTATGCCAAGGCGCAACGTATGATCAAGTGAGCTCACCCTCCAGTCAATAGTCTTCGAAAAAAGTCTTAATTCACGAACGCAGAGGCCCAATGCTGGCCTCGCCAAGCTGGTAATTGCGCAAGCCAGTAGTTTGTATAGGGGCATGATTAGTTCCCGGGCCGAACACTGATCTCCTCATGGGTCTAATCTCCCCAAAAACTAGTGATGATGGCCTCATGGTTCGAGAGCAACCGCTGCTCGCCAAGTACTCGGCATGAGGCTCAGACTCCACGTACCGGCTTCTTCTATGCATGTCAAGCCTTGGTCCTATGTATAGCATGACCAGTAGCGAGTACGCGGAAGTAAACGCAATGGTTATCTTATGACGAGCTTCTTCTCTCCGGCACGGCTCGCGTCCGTATGGGGAAGGCCCTTGCTTTCCGAAATCCGAGCAGTATCAAAGTGCGGGGTATTAATATAAAGGAGGGTCATGCCATCAAAAATCGCAGCTTCGTTTCAACGTCATCGAAAGGGCAAACCATATCCGCCGTGTTTCCAATAAAGTTTTACCAAGGTCTCGGTGTACTCTTAGGTGTTTCCTTTGTTTGTTAGCCAAGTTATGTTGGGGGTGAATGTAGAGATACAAGAGTGGAAGACAACGAGTGTAGAGTTGCAACAAACGTCTTAAGCCCGAGGAAGTCACTTCATAGAGTACAATGAAAGCGTAGTCTCCATGAACTAGACGGTGTAAAGAGGAGCACAACGGGGCACATGAAGATAGAAAGTGCTAGCTAATATCTAGCCCAGCCTTCTACCATTCTTATTGCTGCAAGAAAGACGGATCCTGACCATGTCTACAACACAGCCATGTAGTCGTGTATGTCACCAGAGGCACCCTTGTCAAAGTCCATCACGCGTGGTTAACGGCTGTACACTCACTTCCATCTTACCTTTCTTCACGACCGATTCTCTTGTACTCTCACCTCCATACCCTTCATACTTCCCTCTCTTCTCCATTCCCCTATTTCTCTCATGAATGCCTCGCTACCGCCAGTGTATGTCGCTCCCCTAGCACCCTTTGCACGCTCCCCTGCACTCTTGGGTCGATCCGCCGCACCCTCACCATTGAGATACCCAGGTGTGCAGCCCACCACGGCGCCAAGCAAACTTGCGCCTTTCGCGATTCTATTACCCCATTCCAGCACACCTTGCTCCGAAGGCTCAAGCGCAACCTTGGCGCCACCTGAGCGGCGCAGTGCGGATTGAATCATGTACACGCAGTGCTCGGATAGACAGTCTGTAGTGTATGTATAGTTCACGGCGTTGGCCGCCTGCAGAGGCCCAGCGAAGAACACGTTTGGGATATGACGGGAGATGACACCGTGCAGCGTGGCCACGCCAGAATCGAATGTGTCGCGCATGCTGACACCGTTGCGACCAATGAGTTGCATGCCGCCTGCACGTGTGGCTGGATCTATCATGCCAGTCGGATTGAAGCCTGTACTCCAGATGATGACATCGACGTCAATCTCCTTACCATTGACAAGGAGGCCGGATGCAGATGCGCCCTCAATACTCTTACCATTCGTATATACAAGAGTAACATTAGACTGATTGAACGAGTCCAAGTATTCATCGTGGAAGCAGGGGCGCTTGCACCAGCCTGCATACCATGGCTTGAGAAGATCTGCGGTTTTTGAGTCCCTGACAATAGTATCGAGACGGCGCCTGATCTTTTCCTGGCGTGCAATGTCGATCTCGTGGAGTAGCTCGATGTAATCACCGAGCTTTTCACGGCTGCCATCAAAGCCCTTGCCCGGATGTCCGGTACCAAGAACGGCACAATAAGTGTTAAAGCGTGTCCATTCGTCGTTGACCATGTTGACCGAAGGCAGCGGATCTTCTTTGTTCGTGAAGGCATTGAAGTTGGCCTGACGCTCGCGTTGCCAGCCTGGGTGAGTAGCTACATCTTTGGCGTAGGTCCGTGGATCGATGGCCTTATTATCACGAGCATCAACAGCGGCAGGAGTACGCTGAATGACGTATAAGTGTTTGGCATATTTGGCGAGATGCGGTACTGCCTGGACAGCTGTCGCACCCGTGCCGACAATTGCGACTTTCTTATCTTGCAGTTTGAACAGGTCATAGTTACCCTTACCTGGAGCGCCGCCAGTGATACTATAGTCCCAGCGTGCCGTGTGGAACGAGTCTCCCCCAAAGCTATCAATGCCAGGAACAGCGGGTAGCTTTGGTCGATCTAGGACACCAGCCGCCATGATCACAAAGTCTGCTTTAAAGTGAACTTCACGATCCCCTGTTTGGCCCGATTGCTTTTGCGTCACGGTGACATTGTACTCTTTGTTCTCCTCATCCCATTGCATGAATCGAGCCTGAGTCTGGAAGCTGGCGACCGATGGAAGCGAGTAATGCTCAGCAAGAGAGTTGAGATATCCCCGGATCTCTTCACCACTTGCATAACGATCTTTCGGCGTATAGTTCAGGTCTTCTAGAACTGGTAGATATATAGATGCTTCGAGATCGCACATGATGCCAGGATAGCGATTCCAGTACCAGCTCCCGCCGAATCCACCGGCAGTATCAATCATGTGAATATCTCCCACCTTGAAGCCACCCTTGATGAGATTCCTGGCATAGAGAAGACCAGATATACCTGTTCCCACGATGAGAAATCTGCAGCGCTCTGGGAATGCCGCACCGAAGTTCGGTCTGACTGGATCTATCCAGGGGTCTTCTGCGAACCTTGAAAGATGTTGTGAGCTGGCTGGATCCAGATACTGTGCGAAACCACCGAGGCGCTTGGCACGCTCTTCGCGATATCGTTGACGAGCGCGAAGCTTGTCTTCCACATGGATATTGGAATCTATAATCGCCTTCGGCTTGGACGGGTCGATACCAACTATACCGAGCGTGGCACCCTGCTCACCCTCTGCAAGGGGAGATCGAGGCGAGTACGCTCTCTTCAGATGGTCAACATCGAGATGAATGCCCCGGTTGGGCTGTGCGACTTGTGCTGACATATGGGAGAGATGTGCTGATGGCGCAAAGGTGGTGGAACTGCCTTGCTGGGTGTTGAAGCCAAAGATAATATGAGTCCGAGGCTGGATATGCTGTGTATCAGAGATATACTTATGTGTAGGTGGAGCCAATGGGCACAGATGCAGAGTATATAGATGCGCAGCGCTGATAGTGCATTGCGCCGGCGTTCATATCGCCCCGCGCCAGTAAGTAGTAGTCAACAGTCTACATTATGGGCGATGTAGAATGCAACGGTGCGATAGGAGGAAGGGGTTTTGGGTATCCATCGTCGTGAGGGCAGTTTCCTCCGACCAGGGCAAGTCTTATTTTTCGTATTCGACCAGGCCAGTGATTTGCTCGTATGGTGCGGGGCTAGCGAGGCCGGATGTTGAGTGACCTGCATATGTACAACCCTACAGGCGTAAGGATTCGGTTATCAACCGTGTTCTTTGATCCTTTAACGTCCAGAGATGGTCGTTAGCAACTGTCGAGCAGACACAGGCACCGGCCTGACCCGAGGTATGGGTATCGAACGAGGCACGATTGCGCATTTCTAGTGCGCCATTAACGATATCATCACCGCTACGGCAGATGGAGCGGTACGCATTCAAGGCGGCCCGCCGCGTCCCTAGACATATATTTTGGGTTTTGCAAACTGCACGTATCGAGTTTTCGGTTTCGTATTTGGGTGCTCCTGGCTTGGGCGGACCTGTGATCCATCGGCTGTACAAGCGAGTCACCAGCGGCGTATATGTGCGGCGCAACGAGTGGAGCTCCGCATATTAAGTTGACGATACGGGTAATTGGCCATTTGTAATGTTGTTTGCTGCTGATGTCCCGAGTATCGGAGGCTACGAGTTGGTACTTTCTGTGTTGTTTTCAGTATTGCATTTTGATTATGGGGGCGACCCTCGCCGCTTCGATCAGACAGATAGACGTTCTGGCTTTGACTAGCATACGCTTTGAGTAAGCGGAGTTATGTGATACACCACATGGACCATGGTCTACCGAGAACACTTGATAGGATCCGAGCATGGTTGAAAGTATGTATGTTAATTATCATTACGAAGTTGGACTAGACATGGGAAAGCCGGAGACGTCGACATCTTGGTTCTGCCGGTGCCCCGCCCGGTGCCCCTTACCCCTTGCCCCTTGTTCCCTCTGCGCTAAACTAATATACATGTATCCGCTTAGCTGGTCTTATAACGATACCACATGTTCTTGGAAGAGCGCCGCGCCGTATGCGTCCTGCATGACACGAGAGACGTCTCCGGTAGACTTCGAGAAAATCGTCCGAAGATCTGCTCAGCTGCACGTGACCAAGTGCTTTGGCCCCACTTTTCAAGCCGATCCGATTTCCAGGCCGATTCTCGTCATCAGTGGAAAAGCAAAGAGAAGCCAAAGCATACCACATCCTCAGTCCTCGGGCCCTATCTCTAGGTATCTGCCGTCATCACAGACTGTGCACTGAGTCTCGCCAGTGTCATAGTGAAGCGAAGTGTTCCTTGCTGGTGCATCAGACAACCAGCATCAGTCCCGAAGTCGTCGCACTGCAGTGCGAGAATGTCCCAGATGCTTGCTCCGTCCATTCCTATAATATCAACCGCGTGCGTTTTCATCGATTCATCATTTCGGCCTCGCACAGAGAAGTCATGAGTCCCACCAAAGAAGATGAAACACCTGGAACCTCACAGTCGAACTTTGTCTGGGTCGACTCGAGCTCGCTCCATCGTGAAAAGCCGCAGGCGATAAAGAAAGTGATCTGGTCGCGAGCTGCTGCACATAGCCATAAAGTCGCACCTCGAACACGCAAGAAGCCCGAGAAGTCAAAGACAAACAAAACGACAACGAAGACGACAACCAAAGTCCAGAGCAAGACTGTCAAGGGGATAAATAAGGTACATTTAGCCAAGATATTTGCAGGGCAAGGCTGACATGCAAAGCCCCGTGTCAAATCAAGTGGCACGTCAAACCCAAAGGATCGCTACAAGACTACTGATGCAAGTTCCGAAAAGAGGAAAGCTCAAGTCGGCGAGCTGTTGGTTAGGCAGCCGTTACCATTACCGCTTCTGATGAATGCCAGTGCGAGAGATCCATTTGCGTACACGCCAGCCATCCAATCGCGGCGTGAGTGGCTTACAGATTTTTGGTATAATCATGTTATACCGAAGAGTAGCCACCCGATTAAGGTTCCTATGGAACAGCTTTCGGTATACGTTCGATGGTGTAGGCAACTGGACCTTACAGAACCAGCACTGTATTACTCTTCTCTGTTCATGGCTTCTGGGATCCCCGTGGCAGAGGGCAAATTGCCAGTTTCTGAAGCACTCTACTTCAGGTCACTTGCTGTTCACTCTTTGAATGAAGCTTTGAACGACCCTGATCGTCGCTGTAGTACAGCTGTCATCCTTGCCGTGGGACAGCTGGCCGTGCATGAGCATGTATATGGAGACAGACAGCTCGCCCAGAGAGTCCACCATGATGCACATCGAAAGTACTGTAACCACAAATCGCTTCTGCACCAGTAGCTAACTGTTCTGCAGGATGATACTAATGCGAGGTGGGATAGAGGCCTTACAAATGCCTCCAGCGGCCGTGCAGCTTTTCCGATGGGGCCACGCTCTTCTGATGACCCCACTTGATGATCTATTTGGAAACTCAGTGAAGAATTTGCCCCAATATAGCATCCAAGAAGCACTCAGTGTAGTTGAGCATTGTTCCCCGAGACGGAGCAACCACCCAGGCTACGGCTCGGGGAAATGAGCGGTCTGCCAGACATAAGACGTAGTGAGAGTGTTGATGGGGTTTGACTTGTGTTGCAAAACGTTCTCGAGAGATTGATCGCATAGCTCATCGAGCTTGTTTGTTATTACAGAAGTGAACCGAGCGGCAAGAAAACTTGATCATCTACACTATTCGTGTGTAGACATTGACTCATACCGTCATATGACTATTCCGGTAGTCTCTTCGAAAGAAAAAGTCCAGGTAGCAATAAGAAGAAGTAAAGTGAGAGAGAACCCTTGCATTTTATACTCAGTTTATACTGATGCTGTTCTGTCTTTGGTGCAGATCATTCCTTCTTGTGGGCAATGCAAACATTCCGCTGCGCACGAAGAATGACGCTTATACTCGCACGGGCCCGGCCCCTATATTAAGCATCCATAAACCGTAAGCCGGAACTGTCGATTGGTAACTGTGGCGGTATTATCCAAGGCTTCGAAAGCCACCCGGCGTGGCAGCTAATGTTATTCGTGCGGGCATCCGCGAACCCGTGCCAATAGTGGAAAGGCGGACTTGTAATGGCTGTTCAGCCGTTGACCACAGGCCAAATGCAGCAACCGTCGATTTTTATTTTTATGCTCTACATTGTTACACACGGTTTTTTTATAAGTATATATACACTACCTTACTACACATTGACCTACCTGGTGTAAGACCTGGCCAATCTCTATTTAGATTGATATCTTTGGGTCCTCAAAACAAACCCCAATTCACCGTGGCCGTCTGACCCCAGCGTCACCGTAGAAATGATGGCAATCACCATGATCCTCACACTCCTCCTCAGCACCCTCTCCATGACCGTAAACGCCATACCGACCAAACCCCTTGCCCCAAGACAACAAGTCGGCGTCTATCCCGCCCCAGGCTCCAACAACTACGCCTGCCGCGCCACACACGCAAACCCAGTCGTCTTCCTGCACGGTCTCGGCGCTACCAAGGACGAGGACCTAAATGTGCTCCAAACACATATGCAGCAGCGCGGATTCTGCACCTACGCCCTCACATACGGCGACTACCCGGCGTTCCCCTTCGTCGGCGGCCTGCAGCCCATCGCACAGTCATCCCAGGAGATCGCAGCATTCATAAGGACCGTCGCGCAGAAGACAGGCGCCGCGAAAGTCGACATCGTCGGTCATTCCGAAGGCGCGTTTCAGGCCTTGTACACGGCCAAGTTTGGTGGACTGGCGGGCTTGGTGGGGAGTGTAGTTGCGCTTGCGCCGCCGACGCACGGTACCGATTTTGGGAATTTGTATGATCTGGCGTATGTTGGTGGCAAGCTCACGCGTGAGCTTGTGGGGACGATTCTGAAGACGGTTGGGTGTGCGGCGTGTGATGATCTGGGGCCGGATGGAGCTGCGATTGCGCGGCTGAATGATGGAACGCCGATTGCGCAGGATGGTGTCGAATATACGATTATCATCTCGACAAAGGATGGCTTGGTAACGCCGTATAACACATCGAGGGTGGACGAGCCGGGAGTCAACAATGTTGTTGTGCAAGACTTTTGTCCTGATGATCCGGTTGGACATATTGGGATGGCGTATGATACGTGGATTTGGAGTGTGGTTATTAACGCGCTAGAGCCATCGGTGCCTAGAACGGCGTGCACGAAGGGCATGCCGTATCGCCGTTGATATGAATTCTATTATTTGAGGCTTGTTTGTCCTACTTATGCAAGTCGCACGTTTCAGCCTCATTTGCAGATAGAGGTTCCGGCCTTGGAACTTCGTGTTATCTCCATGTGCCTTACGTGTGTTGAGCATGACTGACGTAGAATATAAGACGCAAGAGAGGAGACAGGAGTAGAGGAACTTCTCTAGAGCCAAGAAGCGATTAACCGAGATGGCCCATGTAGAGATTGGCTGAAATGAGGGAAAGCGATGAGGTAATTGAAAGCCTCACTCCTTCTCTGGTATGTGAGAACAGCTTAATTATGCTGACCCCCTGATGTTAGAGAAGAGCTACAGATGCGTTTGCTGTGATTGTTCATATGCCCTGATGCAAGAGGTGCAAGGCAAGGTGCAGTACTAGAACAGATCCTACACATTTGCACTGTAATTTGGATGTGACGTTCCTGGCTGAGCCAAAATCGCATGCTTGTGGTACTGTTCATGATCACTTCTTCAAAAGCAAATCTCATCAGATCACAATCAGAGAGCTGAAGATGAGCCTCACCTCGTTGGAAGAATATAAAGAGCGACATCGAGACCAAGAGCAGTGGTTATATTGCGACGGTGCTTGAGCGTTACGAGATGGTCATACTTCGTAGTAAAGATTTGGTTTAGTGACAGCTGCTTCGCTCAGACACTTCGGGTATCGTACAGCTAATCATCGCCCAATCTCTCTCCTCAACCGCGCCTCCGCAGTCTGTGGTCCAGGCTCCGGCCAAGTCTCAACGGCGTCCTCGACCTCTTGTAAAAACGTCGTGCTATTGTGAATCGTTGTCCCACCGATGACAACACGAACTCCAGGGCTGCTTGCATTGACCTGGGCTACCATCTTTGCCTCCTCATATGTTGTACCTCCAACCATGAAGATGACAATGTCTTGTGGCTTATCGCGGGTCATCCCTCCGCCCTCAACGAAAGGATAGATATTCTCTCGCAGGCGTCCTTTGATTAAATCCTGCAATATCGTTTCGAGACGCGGCGAGTGTTGTGTATAGACATTCTCGACACCTTTTAATCCCTTGAAGCGATCTCGCGCTCCAGAGAACAACGACGAGGACTGAAATAAATCGGGAAGACCGGATCCTCCCGTTGCTGCGATATTTTGTAGAGAGTTGTGGTAGGTGAGGAGCTTGGAAATGACGGCTATACGTTGTTTCGAGAGGTTCCCGGCGACAGAGAGGAGGTCTAGAAGCATCGGTGTTGAATTAGAAGGGTGTTTAACATAGCGTAAAGCATAGATTGCCGTCAAACGAAGTTTGTTGTCGGGGGGTATCGTGGGATTTTGGATGAGACTTTGTAAGGTCTTTAGGTCGTTGTTGTGGTTGTCATTACAGGCTAAACTTTGCTCCAGCTCGCTGACGTCCAGGAGATTATCCACGCCAACCCGCCGGGACAGCTCACCGACGAGCGTGACATGTTTTGTTACATTTCCCGAAAGTTTTCGGAATTCCGGATAATCTTCGATGAATCGCTTCATATCCGCTATTGAGTCAAGTTTGTGGTTACCTTGACTTTTCGATGCGAATTGTTCTACGTAGTCTTTTGCATTCTGCCCTAGGTCTCCGAAGTTGAGATACATGTTCTTCTTGAAGAACGGGTCCTGATCTTGCGCGAGGACAATTTCCTGTCCATGTTAGGAAGCCCAGTAGTACGCTATTTCAGACTTACGTTGAGTTCTGGTCGTATATCGGGAACATCGGCCAGGCTCACCCTACCGTTATGTATGCCCATGAGCTCGTGAACCATTGCCTGGTACGTCCATTGTGTTAACAACGGTGTTACTGGATCATCTCTGCGATCCACTATCAAAAGTATTGGTGGTGTATCAGTCTTCCTGAAGTCAAAGAGCTGATCTTCTTGAGTCATGTTGTAGCGCACTTCAGTGGCCAATTTCTTCGACAGAGGACTGTTCTTCTGATATCGAATCAGAGGTTTCTTCTTGAGCGACAATAACAAGGCCAGCACGCCTTCGGTAGATCGTTGTAGAGTGTCCGTGTTCCACTGATCTGGAGAGCTAGACCATATTCTATTCATGGGATAGGCGATGTTGAGCGAGAAAAGATCCGGGTTTATGACGAGAAAGTCGGCGAAATACTCTTGCACAGCTCGGACAACCTCGTGATCGTCTGCTTCGGCCAATCGTTCCAAGGCTGACTTCTTGATTATATTACTGAAATCTACACGATTCAGCATGGTGAGTGCGCATGGCAGCAGTTCTGATGCGTACAAATGTGATATTCGCCATACTTTGGCTCTCGCAGCTCTTCTATCAATGCTTGTATAGAGCCCGAGGAAGGGCGGACAAAGCATAGACAGCGCAGATGGCGCATCTTCTCACGATTCTGGTTCTCGAGTCGACTGGACTTGTCAGGTGTCATGCGCCATGTGTATTGTAGGAAGAGACGATTTACTCGGTCAGATACACCTCATGATTGAGAAGTGCGGATTGAGTTGTCGCGGTCGAGACGATGGACACCTGCGAACATGTCAGCATCAACATTAGTAAATAGATTACGAGCGACAAACCCACAGTCTCATTGTCTAACAAAAGTATCTTCATCTTCGCGCCCGCGGTGCCGGTTGCGCTGTCTCCAACCGACACCATTTTCGTGATGTAGCTAGAGACGGCCTGGACGATATCCATGATGCTGGTTGCCTACGCTTGTGAACTGTGAGCGGAATGGGCCAACTGGACTTCGGTCGAGCGTTAGTGTTGAAAAATGTTGTTCTTGACTATGACAGAGATGTATGCCTCTTGCAGGCGCTGAGGTTGAATGCAGTGCTAACCTTCGAACATTAGAAGGGTCCAAGCTCCCGCGATCTACCTGCGTTAGTGTGGGGTGAGTGGGGCCTTTTACCCATCTGTAGCACATGGATGCAGTACCTAAATGAATTCCAGGAACTGCTCTGCTCCTAGACTGAACAACCTATATTATATCCATGCTTGATTAAACGAGCCTCCGATCACCAACAGTCGTGAAGCTCAGGTTCCATGGTTTGCACACCGGTCACAGTACTCGCGATATATCTTAAGTAGTCATCATAGTCTTGTCATTACTAAGTATATTTTATTTTTTGCCTTTCTGGTCCATCAGTTCTACCCCTGTCCTAACCACGCCTATGACTGCGCCCGTTTGTACTGTCTCATTCCCGCCGCCGCTTAATCTATATTCAATTTCGGACAGACCCTCTATCCAGGCGACTCTAGTTTGAGGCGGTACTTCCCACTTCGACAAGTCATCGCCTAGCGCGGTCAAGATGTCGGCAAGTGCTAGACCTTTGTTCGCCTTTAGTCGACTGATCTTCAGCAGACAGGCTTTCACATCTGAAGTATTCAGTAGAAGCTCCCTTATTGATTTTATGTCTTCGGGATGCGGCGCGGCAATACAGTCGTATATCGTAGTCTCGGTGATGAGATCTCTTTCGATAGTCTTGGGGTCCGGTTTGGGTTCTCCGGGGGCTCGTAGGGGCGTACTGCTCGCATGACATGCTTGAAGTACATTCAAGGCCCTTCGCATGTCTCCTTTACTCAGTCGGACAAGGCTTTCTACGGCTGGTGCTTCGATCCTGATGTCCTCTTCATCTATAACCTTGTCCACTAGCCGCCGAATATCTGGCTCTTTCAGGGGGCTGAAGCGAAACCTGGTACATCGCGACAGGAGCGCGGGGGACAGCTTGTGCGTGTAATTGGCAATGATGCAGAATCGAGTGTTCGCAGTGTATTTCTCCATGATTCGTCTTAGAGCCATCTGGGCTGTTGAGGTCATGGCGTCGGCCTCATCGAGAATGATGAGCTTGTAGGAGGCTATCGCGGACGAATGACTCGAGGCGGTCATTGAGAATATCTGTTTTGTGCTACTGAAAGTCTTGATTTGCTCCCTGTTCCAGTGATTAGCTGATGTCCCATGCAAGCGTTGGAACTCATACCTAACAACGTCGATACCTCTATCGTCACTGGCGTTGAGTTCTAGCACCATCTGCCTCATATTCTTGTTGCCATATATTCGTCGTGCTAAGGCTAGAACTGTGGAAGTCTTGCCAGTACCAGGGGGACCGTAAAGAAGAAGGTGAGGGAGTCGCTGACCTCAATTAGCATGGAAAGATTGGTCGAGGAAAGCTCGTACGTTGGAGTCGACGAATTTATTGATCGTAGTCAGAATATCTTGGTGACCCGAGACATCGTCCAGGGTGTTTGGTCGGTATTTCTCAACCCTGTATCTATTAGTCTCGATGTGTTAGGTCTTACCCAGACACATACCATGGTAGAGAGTCCTCGGCCTCGACGGGCAAGTTAGCGGCACTCCGCTTTCCCTTCACTGCGCTGCCAGAGCTGAACTCGATGTCGCCTTTGCTCGCGGGCGCATCAATGTCCATGTCATCCTCGTAGTCCGACATACTGGAGTGAGAGTCGAAGTAGGTACTGTGAAAACAACAGTGGTTGTGCAGTTGGGCGCAGGACCGCCTACATTTCGCAATGAGGTTGACGCGACCGGCACGCGTCTGGCCAAAGTGTCTGTCTAACCTGATTTGGACTAGTAGACCACTCTTTCTATTGATGCAAATCGCCTTGCAGCACTTTCTTCCAGTGTCATTTAGGCAGTCGAAGTAGCAGCACATTGTTAGTCTCGGATGAGAGACAATGGTGTTGATACACATTGCGCCTAGACAAAGTTCAATTCAGGATCTTGGTCTTTGTTCATGGCGAATACAATGTGTATGGATTAGCACGAGCGTAAGACGAAGATAAAAGTGACGTCTTTGACTACGCAGATTACCTGGACCAAAATCTTCTCGGCATTCTCAGCAGCATCATACTTATTGACCATCACGAGCACCATTCATCCCGTCTTCGAACACCTAATCTAAACCTCATCTCGTCGGACAATGGAAAGTCAACCTGACCAAAACACTTACCACGCCCCTTCCGCATGCAGTCACACATACAGCTTGGTGGACTATGAGGAAAAGGACGACGACAGGGCGCAGTGGCGTACATATAACAAACGTGTACAGTCGCCACAATCATGCGTGGCACTGCTTCTGGCGGTATTGCTGTGTATCAGCGTTGGTGGAAATCTGATCCTGCTGCAGCGATTAAATGCTTGTCAGGTCATGATCGGACAATAATAAGAGTAGAAGTTGTCGCAGTGATGGGACGAGTAGTCGAAGAATGGGGAGACTGATAGCATTCTGTCTGTTTGGCTGCGAAAGTGGTACTTGATTCATGAACTGTCCTCTGATATACCATCAGATTATGCATATAATCAATCTATTGATCCTTCAAGGCTGCAGGACCTGTCTACTATGGGCTGGTTTGTGCGGGCACAACAAGCATGACTGGTTGCAAGAAAGACACATCCATGTAACAGACCGGCAGAACACTGCTTGTAATTCGATTATCGGTGTTCATTGCCTGATCATGAACCTAGGAGAACTCAGAAGCTCAAATGTGCTGTTGGGACCCTGTTGAAACAACATGATGCCATAAGCTGAAGAAAAGACTCGTATCATCTGCATCAAAGGAGGGATCCGATCTTCCACGTTTCGAAACGTCGTTTAGCGATGAAACGTCGCAAGAAGTCTCAAGAAGTAAATAAGCATGAGTAAGACCAACAGCATCAACAAAAGTAAGCTCGTACGGACCGGGCCACTAAGCAGGACAAGCCCCGATTTTAAGGAGTGACCGATCTTCGTCGGGAAGAGATCGTTCGGGAACAATTACAGCCACAGCCACATTCACTTTCTCCGATTGCGGGGATGGTGCACTAGCCACAATCGGAAGAACAGCACAACGCTAAAGCTACTAAAGCGCCTCGGATGCCTCCACTGCCGTGTCTTCCATTATTAAACCTCATCCTCATCATCGTCGTATTAATTCTCCTAATGACGCCCTTTGACGCGTTCTTTTAGCTTGACTTAGCTTTCCGTCTGCTGCCCACTCGTCGGGCCCTGTATTTCTAACGACACATTCCTGCAACTTGTCCTCTTCCATAACCCACCCGACTGTATATCACCTTTCATAGACCACACTTCGTCTGTGCTTTGGCAAAGCAACATATCAACCAGGTCACTCATTCTGCGGCTCCTCGACTCGCGCATACGGAAGAGCTTAGGATGATGGACTCCACGTCCCCGGAAGCAAAGGCCACTCGCAAGCGGGTCTTGCGCGTGCTCTTCATATCACTCCTACTCGATCTCGTACGACCATCCATGTCATTCACTTCCCTGCTCCCAGTCCAAGCACGAGCTAATCCAAGACTTTTTTTTTTATCTCGCAGATCTCCTTCACCTTCATTCTCCCGCTCTTCCCCAAACTCCTCGAGTTCTACCGCGAGACCGAGACGTCCGCCGGCTCCACGTCCGTCCTCAACTCGGTCCTGGACGCCCTCAATACGTACAAGAACTCGTTTGCAAAGCCGATATCTTCGCGCTATGACATTGTGCTTCTGGGCGGCGCGCTCGGCTCGCTGTTCTCCTTCCTGCAGGCAATCGCCTCGCCCATCATCGGCCGGCTGAGCGACAAATATGGTCGCCGCACGGCGCTGCTCTGGAGCATGTGCGGCAACATTGCCTCGGTGGCGCTGTGGGTGGCGGCGACGGATTTCCGCACCTTTCTGGCAAGCAGAGTGGTCGGTGGCCTGAGCGAGGGCAACGTCCAGCTTGCCCTGGCGATTGCAACGGACATCAGCGACGAGACGCAGCGCGGCGCGACAATGGCACTGGTGGGAGCATGCTTCAGCATCGCATTCACATTCGGGCCGGCGCTAGGGGCATGGCTCTCGAACATCACGACCGTCGCGGCGAACCCCTTTGCGACCGCCGCGGGCTTCAGCCTCTTCCTCATCGTCACCGAAACAATCTACCTATACCACAGCCTCCCGGAAACGCTCCCGATCGTCGTCGCCAGCAGCAGCAGCAGCAAAGAGCGCAAAGACGACGACGACGACGACGACAAAACCAACAACAAAAACCCCACGGCAAACGGCCCAACCACAAACCCGCGCCCCCTCCTCGTCCGCACAAACTCCCACCTCCTCCTCAACTTCACCCACTTCTTCTTCATCCTCTTCTTCTCCGGCATGGAATTCTCCCTCCCCTTCATGACCTACGACCTCTTCAGCTACGCCGCCAAGGACTCGGGCAAACTGCTCGGCTTCATCGGCCTCGTGGCCTCGGTGCTCCAGGGCGCCGTCACGCGCCGCATGCACCCACTCCGCGTCGTCCAGCTCGGCGTCGTCAGCGCAAGCATCGCCTTCTTCATGCTCGGCCGCGTCGCCTCCGAGCGCGCCCTCTACGCCGCCGCCGCCTTGCTCGCCGTCACCAGCGCCACCGTCGTCACCGGCCTGAACAGTCTAAGCAGCTTCGAGGCCCAGGCCGGCGAGCGCGGCGCGAAGCTAGGCAATCACCGCAGCTTCGGTACGTTGTTCTTTGTTTCTCTCCCCTCCCTTTTTCGCGCCCACAATCCCCCCTCCCACCGCATACACACACAGAAACACAAGCTAACATGATGCTATAAAAATAGGCCAAATCGGCCGCTCCATCGGACCCTTGCTCTTCTGCTCCCTCTACTGGTGGGCCGGCCGCGAGACGGCATACAGCATCGGCGGCGCCGGCATGGTCGCCGTCTGCGCCGTCGTCTTTGGCGGGCTCAAAGTGCCCCCCGGCACCGAAACGGTCAGTGTGAGGGGAACGAAGAAGAAGGCGGCAACGGGGGCGGGGGTCAAGGGGGTAAATGGGTCGGGCAAGAAGATGCAATGAAGATGAAGATGAAGATGATGATATAGACAGGAACGCTTTTGGGGTTTGGGGTTTGGGGTGGAGGGGGGATTCCTTCTTCTTCTTCTTCTTCTTCTTCTTCTTGTATTGTATTGTACTGTATGTGATTGTGTGTTGTTGTTGTTGTTGTTGTCGTTGTATACGTAGACCTGTCTTGTAAATGTAATGCATCGTATACGTGGACGTGGACGTGGACGTGTATCATATCTTGTCATGTCGTATCGTATCGTATTGCAATGCATTGTAATGCATGATTTCTATTGTTGTCAAAGTTGTAGGAGAAAGAATAATGCCGCCAGTCTGTTCTACCCTCCTTATGTGTTCAATACTATATATACACCTACACACGCTGTGTAATAAGAATAAGATTTACGCCCAAAGAAGCTTGGCGTCGAATCTGTGTATGTGTTACCCTTACCCTCCTATACCTACCTTATAATCGATTACCCGTGCCTCATCCCTCCACGGATCAAACTACAGCTACACAACACGATAGGGAAGGACGAACCGACGTATCATAGACAGGCCAGCAGCAGCAGCAGCAGCAGCAGTAGTAGTAGTAGTAGTAGTAGTAGTAGTAGTAGTAGTAGTAGTAGTAGTAGTAGTAGTAGTAGTAGTAGTAGTAGTAGTAGTAGTAGTAGTAG
>NW_022985560.1:281767-300285 GCF_010093815.1 Pseudovirgaria hyperparasitica
AGTAGTAGTAGTAGTAGTAGTAGTAGTAGTAGTAGTAGTAGTAGTAGTAGTAGTAGTAGTAGTAGTAGTAGTAGTAGTAGTAGTAGTAGTAGTAGCAAGTACAACAAAGGAAAAGATAAAGGGCCGTACGCAGCCCGGAAAAATATGATACAAGCAAAACGCGCCGTATGGCTGCAGACATGATAGTGCAGCATGCAGGTTGCCAAACACCCCAACCCCAAAAGGTCCCCGTGTGTCATCACTTCGTCTCCAGTATCGCAACTAAACACCCAGGGGTGCATTTCTTTGCGATTCAAGCGTGCATACAGCGCGGCGCCCGTAGCGCAAATAGGAATACCTTGAATTCAAGGCCTCACAATCCCTCAGTCCAGCCTTTTGCATTCAACCTCATATCCATTACGACCTCCTGCCGCCAAGTCCATCTTCATATCCATTAGAAACCCCCTGCCAGCATGTCCATCACGTCCATCACGTCGATCCTCATATCCGTCACAGCCTCCTGCCATCGCGCCCATAATCAGCATACTGGCCTGGCTGTTGGGCTTGGCTTTGCGGTTGGTGTTGTCCCCTGCTGCGTTCGTATTCTTCCCTTATTCTCCTTTCGCGCTCCCAGTCAGCATGTGGATCCCTGACGCGAGCGTCTCTCTCGTCTGGCCGTTCCCAGCTCGCGCCAGCGGTGCGGCTTTGTGGCCGGAACGGATCCGGTCGAAGAGGCTGCGCATGTTGGCCTTGACCACCGTCACGCGGATCAAGCGCACCTCCTCGGAGCGGAGGTCCCTGGCCATGCGGACCTGGCGGCGCTTGTTGCTGTGCCCTTGCATCTGAGGCTGCACTCAGCGGGTAGGCGGCAGGCGTGCGACTTGATGTTGAGGACGAGGACGGTGGTGGTGGCGGTGGAGGTGGAGCCCCGAAGCGAGCATGATGATCATGGGGTGAGACGCTAACTGGAGTGTGTTGGCTGTAGCGCATCTGCTGGAAATGCTGCTGCTGCTGCTGCTGCTGCTGCTGCTGCTGCTGCTGATGCTGATGCTGTTGCTGCTGATGCTGTTGCTGATGCTGCTGATGCTGATGTTGCTGCTGCTGCTGCTGCTGCTGATGCTGATCATGCTCGCGGCGCTCGCGCTCTTGCCTTGAATAGTATTTCGCATGCAAGGCTCGACTGTCTCGTGCATTCTTGTCATTGTACTCAGTCTCGCGCTCTCGAGCGTACTTCTCACGCATGTCTCGCTCGTGGAGCTCGCGCATATGCTCTTGTTTCTGTCGTTGCAAGTCAAGTTCTCGACCACGTTGTACGCGCTGTTCGTACTCTTGATTCTCTCGACCGAGGTGGTGGTGGTGGTCGTCGCCGCCGCCGCTGATGCCCAACCCGCGTTGCATCATCGTCTCGGTAGCTTGTCCCGGATAAGCGAGGCTTTGATTTGCGGCATGGGATCGTTCGGTCAAGGCCTGTTGCGAGGTCGCGTGCACGATGGGACCTGCGGGTGCAGTACTCGGTGGTTGGACGCTGGCATATGGATTCGAATGCAGTACAGGAGCTCCACCGACTGGAGGCGTGTGCAGACGGCTTGGAGCCTGGCTTGGTGGGGGCTGTTGATGTTGCTGCTGCTGTTGCTGTTGCTGTTGCTGTTGCTGTTGCTGTTGCTGCTGAGCTTGACTGTACGATGGGTATCGACCATGTGCATATGCAGTAGAGTGAGGTGGCGGAGTTGAAGAATGACCGGGGTGGGCATGTTGTCCCAAGGCAAGCGAGCGATGATTGGAGTTGCTTATTCCACCAAAAGGGGGAAGACGGGCTTCGCCAAGGGCCGAGGGGGCAGGATGCGCAGACAATGGTGAATTGTTCTGGGAATGAGTTGCTGGCTGAGCGCCAGGATACGCACGCTGAGTCCAGCCATCCCTGGTGGGAGGGACAGCGTGAGAGGGCGGCTCTCGAGTGGCTTGATCCAAAACAGAGCGGGACGGAGGGCGAGATGGCACTTGTGAAGACGCACCGTAGCTTTGTCGCGAATAGGACTGCTGCATTGGCTCTCCATACGCCACGGCCGCCAACCGAGCCTGCTGCGGGCCAGAGGGGCTTTGACCGATGGGAGTCGGGGCAGCGCGCGAAGTTGAGGCAGCGTGTTCGCCGTCACGTGTACTAGGCTGCTTTGCCGCCTCACTCTCCGGTGCCGGGTTCAGAAGCGAGAAAAGGTTCGAGCTCTTTCGAGTGGTCTCGGCGGCGGGCTTGGGTGGTGGTAGCGATGAGCGAGTGGCAGGTGCTGCTGCCGGGTTGGACGATGGTCGGGGCTCTTCTCTTGCACCATAAGACGGCTGACTTCTCTCTAGTATTGAACGTGAATGTGAATGTGACGGTGCCGGTGCTGGTACAGGTACAGGTGCAGATGCTTGTGCTGGTGGTGCCTGAGAAGGGTGATCGTCCATTCGTCCGATACTCGAATGTGGTCGATGTAGCGGGGCCAGCGGCGTGTGTTGCGCAGGGACGCTCCTCGGCTGTAGTTCTTCGCTCGATGGAGGTCCGGTAGAGCGAGCGAGCGTCATTACAGGAGGCGCCGCCTGGCGAGACGAAAGGGGTTGTTGATACAGAGGACGATCCTGGACGCCCCAGGTCCGTGTGTGGGGAGGACGATCTTGCGGCGCTTGTTGGAGATGTTGTTGTTGTTGTTGTGACTGTGGCTGCTGGTGTTGTTGTTGATGTTGATGTTGTTGTTGGTGGTGGTGGTGGTGGTGTTGTTGTTGTTGTTGTTGTTGTTGTTGTTGTTGTTGTTGTTGTTGCGGTTGATGTTGCTGCTGGTGTTGTTGTTGTTGTTGCTGCTGTTGTTGCGGTTGCGGTTGCGGGTGCTGCTGTTGCGGTTGTTGTTGTTTTTGTGGATGCTGTTGTGGTTGTTGCGGGTGCTGCTGTGATTGATGCTTGGGCGCACTTTCAGTCTCCGAGGGCTGTAGACTTGTATGTCGAAATGGTGGGGATCCTTGACTTTGCGAACCATGACCAAGTCTCGACTGCTGTTCGGCACGGCCACCAGAATAAGGAGACGGGCGGAATGGCGACTGAGCATGAGCGGACGGCGCAAGCTGATTAGCATGTAGTGGTAGTGGTGCTGGTGGTGGCGGCTGAGTAGAGGATAAAGATGATGATGATGCTGCCGCCGCCGCCGCCGGTTGAGCCAAAGGTCGACTCTTTGGCGACTCAAAATTCGTTCCCATCCTCGGGGGTGGCCCGGAACGTGCTTGGTATTGTGACTGAGGCGGGAGAGGAGGTGACAAGTGTGGAGCATCTGTCAACGGCCGCATTGGAGGGGAAGCTTGCGGCCCAGCAGAGGTGGTTTGTTGAAGACGCCCAGAGGGGCTTTGGCTGCTGAGGTTAGAGAATCTGTTTGTGGATTGTTGGACTTGAGGGGGCGAGTGAGCGGGCACAATGGCTGCTGTTGTTGCTGTTGATGTTGTTGTTGTTGTTGTTGTTGTTGTTGTTGTTGTTGTTGGAGCAGCAGCCGACGACGACGACGACGCCGGCGGAGTGTCTGCGTCGACGTCTGGGTTCGGTGCAAGCGTTCGGGGTGCAGCAATCTGCGCGGTAGTATCATACCTTCGTCGAGGTGCAACTGCAGAGGGCACAGGCGGAGGACCCAGAGATGCTCCGCTCTTGATGCGTTGGTCGGCCTCTTCTGCCGCCCTGCGCAAAGCATCATCCCTACCTTGTTCGACGCTTCGGAGATACTGGTTCTTGACCTGTTCGATGGTGTTAGAAAATATATAGTTCGAGGGTTGTTGCTTCGCCATGTCGGCAACGTCAAAGTCCGGCGGGGCCGCGGGCCCGTCCGGGACTTGTTGCGCTTGCTGCTGAAGTCTTGTGATTGAAGAATGAGAAGTATCATTTACCATGACCATCGTTTTGGTACCCATGTGCTGGGCGATAGCAGAGAAGTTTGTGCCAAAATACGCCACGTTCCGGCGGAAGTCTGCTGTCTCCTGTACAGACCAATAGCTGGAATGACCCTGGCGCTGCGTCGTTGGGGCGGCGGCGGCGGCGGCGATGGTAGTGGTGGTGTTTGTGGTGGGAGTTGCTGCCTGTAATCGCGGACGATCTGTAGAAAGTAGTGGAGGGGGTATTCCAGGAGTAGTAATAGTAGTAGTACTCGAGAACGGAATCTGACCCATGCCTTCTTCCATGGTCTGATGTACATCATCTGGTGGGCCATATGTTGACGGAGTGGACTCGTACAAGGCCAGCGGCTCCGATGATTCTGCGCGCATCAAGTCTTCCTGCTTCACACCAAGCATCTTCTCGAAGCGGTCCCTTGGTTGCTTGACAGGCGATGATGTTGTTGATGTCGATGTTGTCGCTGTGGTTGCTGCCGCTGTTGCTGCTGTGGTCGCGGCGGCGGCGGCGGCGGTGGTGGTGGTGCTGGTGGTACTGGCGGTAGGTGCTGGGGCCAGAGCGTTGTTTCTTGCCTTCCGAGTTCCTTTTTCTTTTGTGCCCCTGGTCCGCTTTGTGCCCCCCCTTGGTTCAACGGTCGAGTCACCACTACCTCCGCCGCCACCACCACCACCACGGCTCCTCACAGTGGTGGTGGAGGGAGTTGCATTCGCTTCGCTGTCATTGTCCATGCCAAATTGAGGTGCAGCGGCTCGGCGGGGACGCCCCTTTTCAGTGACAGCCATCGTCGACCCTCCATCCTCTCCTCCGTTCTCGAGGCGGCCCAATGCTTCAGTGTTGAGTGGCGCTCTTCCCCGGCTGGCGCCCGTCTTGGCAGCTCTGGACCTGGCACCACCACCACCCTTTCTCTTCCCAACCTTTGGCTTGAATTCTCCTCCCCACTTGGTGTTGTAGTAGTGACAGATGCACTGTCGAAAGTTACGATTCTTGACAGCAGATGCAATGAAGCCCCACTTCTTCGGATTCTGGTGGTAGGCAGCAACGAGTGATTTGTGCTCGTCCTCGGTAAAGTCGTCGCGCGGGGGATCAAAGTGGAAGCACTTCAGCGCCTGGGAGGGGTGGCGTAGGCTCGTCCAGTCCTTGTAGCGGCGTCTCTGTTGGGTCAGCTCGTCCATCAGGTCGGGTATCTCGGCTTCCTTTTCCAGGTCGGGTTTCGACTTTTTTGCCTCGCGTTCCTGCTTCGCTTGACGTTCCTCTTCGACCTTGGCAGACTCCTTCATGATGAGGTCGAGCTGATACTGGCTGATGAAGCCTCGGGCACGGCCCAAGCCTGGGGTGGGGAGGGCAGATGGTAGGCCAGTCGGATCAGGCGTCACGGCGGCACGCGGTTCATCGGCAGTGGCAGTGGCAGCAGTAGCAGCAGCCGGCTGATCTTCCTCGTCGTCTCCATGGACGGCATCGTAGTGCTCGAGATGCTTACGCCATTGGCAGTATAGCTCGTAGAAGAGCTCGCGTTTCGAGTCCATCTCGTCGTGCGTCGCGTCGAACCTGGAGCGGAGCAAGGCCTTGATCTTCTGGAGCGTATCCGCCGACATTTCCTCCTTGACCGGTAGCTCGTGCCCAGGGTCCGAAAGCGGAGTTGGGGGTGCTTTGATGAGGAAGGGCAGTGAACTGAGGTCAGGCGTAGGCTCCCGGTCGGTAGACGGGTCCCTGTGATGATGGGTCGTGGTGCTGTCATCGACATCGTGCATGATTTCGTCACCATTATGCTCTTCCTTTGGCGTCATCATGTCCGGTTGGAGGGATGTTGTGAGCATCTTGTTGACGACGACAGCGGCGGCTGCTTCTTCCGGCGGCGTGGCACGCTCGTCTTTGTGCTGCTGCTGCTGCTGCTGCTGCTGCAGCAGAGACCTCACGTAGTTGACATCATCCATGGAGATGCGTGCGATGCGTACAAGTTCATCGAGGACTGCGGCAGCGCGCAAGGACGGGTCGCTCAAGTCGTGCTTCTGGGACTCTAGCCGTGCTTTACCCTCCAAAAAGGCCTTTTCTGCAGCCTCGAAATCTGCCTCGTCCAAATCCAAGCCGTCCTCGTCATCGCTGAGATCGTCACCGCCTTCTGGTGCCGAGGGATTAGCTGACAAGGGGAGTGGTGGTGGTTGATCGATCGGGGAGGGAGACACATCAGCCATGACGTGGTCTTCAGACGTCTCACCCTTGGGCTCGGGTTTTACATGCACGTGTGATGACGAGTGGGTGGTAGCTGTGAGGATGGCTGGATGCTTGAGATTTGTCTCCAGCTTCAAGGACGCCGCCAAAGGGGTACGCTCCTTTTCTTCGCCGTCCGAGTCGCGTTTTGCCGGTATTACCACACCAGCTCTGTGGGCCGCAGGTGCGGTAGGCGCACCCGGACGGATCCATTGACGGCTCTTTATCGCAGGTTGGGGGAGGACAGCTGGACCGCGTGGAGATGTGAATGGAGGACTGGCGTGCACTGGCTGTCGCAAAGGGTTGCTGGGACCTAGTCTTTCTCGTTCGGCTCGGGGGCCGGTGGGTATGACTGCGCTGATGGACTTGGGCGAGGTTATCGGCCAAGAGTTTCTTGGTCCAGACGGAATACTGGCTGCTGCTGCTGCTGTTGTTGTTGTTGCCGTTGCCGTTGCCGTTGCTGTAGTTGTCACATCTGTGAGCGAAGCTGGTCGTGACGGCGCATTGCTAATCGCACTTGGTCCTGTGGGGGGAGCTGCTTGTGGCACCAGGGACGGGACGCGAGACGGAACGCGGGACCTTGGAGCGGGAAGAGGTGATGCTGGTGCCGGTGCCGGTGCAGGTGCAGGTGCTGGAGACGCCGACGACGGTGGTGGTGGTGGTGGCTGAAAGGGGGTGTCTCTGTCTCTGGTATCCAACGGCTGAGGCGTGGAGACAATCTCACCGGGGGATAGCCTGGCAGCAGGAGGCTCACGCTTGACGTGGTCGTCATTTGAAGGTAGCGACGACGGCGGCGGCGGCGGCGCCTCTCTATCTCGAACATCAGCAGCAGCAGTAGTAGCAGCAGGCCTTGCGGCTTTGGGCCCTGTTGGAGGAGCGGGGGGAGGAGGAGGAGGAGGAGGAGGAGGGGCAGTCGACAATGCTTTCGGCGCGGTTGGGGGTACAGGCTTGATAGTAGTAGGATTCTTCTTCTGCTGCTGCTGCGCAGTAGGGCCAGCAGCATTGGCCGGATTGTTCTTGTCAAGGTGTGATGCTCTCCATACATTCGAAGTAGGGCCGGCAGCAGTGAATGGATTTGGCGCTCGAGCTGGAGGCGGCGGCGGCGGCGCAGCTGGGAGGATAGAGCCAAAGGCAGGGACTGAGGGGGCTTGAGGTGGCGGCGAGGACCGGCCGGTAAAACGATCACGAGGCAGCAGCTCCGTTCGGCCTGGCGGAAGGTCAGACTTGTTGTTATTGTTATTATTGTTGCTGTTGTTGCTGTTGTTGTGGTCTTCGCGTCGTGCTTCCTTGGCGGTCGAGAGCTCGGCTAGGGAGGAGCGCCTAGTGGTAGAAGGGGGAGGTGGAAAGTCACGTGGGGCAGCGGAATCGGTCCCAGCAGATAGCGGTTTGCTGACATGGAGGACGTGAGGGCTAGCGGAACCTGAAGGGGCGTTGCGGGAGTCTATGTTGTAGGACGACGACGACGATTCGATCCGAGCGGAAGAGGTCGGCGGCGGCGGCGGCGGCTTGTAACGATCATCCTTTTCTTCTCGGTCTCGATATATTCTTCGATCGTCGTCACGTCTGTCGAATCTTCGGTCATCCCTTCGGTCAACGTCACGATCATCCCGAGCCGAATTGTTCTCGCGCCAAGGACCCCTTGAGCGACTCCGGGCGCGATAAGTGTCCCGGTCGTCGCTGAAGTGACCTCTACCACCACGGCCATGATAATCCCAGTCGCCACGGCCTCCAGCTCCTCCAGCTCCTCCAGCTCCTCCAGCTCCTCCAGCAGCGCCTCTGAGCGAACCTCTGAAGCCCCCTCGGCCATAACCACTGGACTGCTGGGGTGGATCGGAATAGTTTGAGCCGGCAGATGGGGGACCGTCTCTGGCGGCCCGCTGTGCACCTCTCACATCGAGTTCCCGGGGTGGAAAGTCTCTCGGACCGCGTTGTGGTGAACGAGCTCGTGGGGAGGGTCTCCTCTCGCTACGCCTGTCAAAGTCACGATCCCGATCACGGTCACGGTCACGATCCCGGTCCCGATCGCGATCCCGATCATTCCATCTCCTGTCTCGTGTGTCGGTTAGCGGTGGAGCGTCTCGAAGTTCAGGGCGTGGCGGGAAGCCTCTTCCTCGTGGACCAGAAGGGATGGAAGTGCTGGCAGCTGAAACGGAAGCGCGCGAACCATTCTCCAAGGCGCGTGGACCTCTCGGGGGAGCATCTCTGGCGGCACTATACTGGCTGCTTGACGCATAAGAAGAGCGCCGGTCGCTGCGAGGAGGCGGCGGCGGCGGCGGTGACCTATCACGTGGAGGATATCGCGAGTCAGCCGAAGAGATGCGGTATGACATCTGATGGTCGGAATGGGAAGCAGGACAGAGTCAGAGATTGAGGCAGACGTGCTTCCAACATTGACGACGGGAAGAGGAAGCAGGGTTGGTCGGGGACAGACAGGATGCAGTGGACGGAGGTGGTGGAGTTGACGTCACGTGGAGAGCAGACAAGGGGAAGAGGGAAGTCGCCACGGGATCGGGAAGGAGGAAGGGTTGGAACAGAGGAAAGTGGGGCGGAGCTGCAGCCTGAGGCTAAATTTGCAACTTTGCAGACGTGGGACAGCAGCGGCGGCGGCACCAGGAACAGGAACGGGAACAGGAACAGGAGCCGGGAGTGTAGTGAAGCGAGACGACAACGAGGGACAAAGTGAATCAAGCGCGTAGACGAACGGGGACAGTAGATGGAGATTGAGACGAGCGTATGTTGGGCGCGCGCTGGATGAAGTCGAGTCGAGTCGAGTCGAGTCGAGTCGAGTCAAATGGAAGGGAGAGTGAAGAGGGCGGCTATCCAGAGGCTGGTCGGATGCGGCAGTCGAGTGATTTGGGGAGGAGGGAAGCCAGATGGAAGAAGCAGAGTATGAATGGCGAGGATGTGTTAAGAGGCAGCCGGTCGGGAGAGACGAAGAAGTGTGTTGTGTGGTTGATGGAAGCGGAAGGTGGTATGAATGGAGGAATGAGGATGGAAGTGGAGGAGGATTGGAGAGAGTGGACGAGGCGGGTTAGTGACAGTGGGTGGTGGTAAGGCGTGTAAGGTGTGTTTCAAGCCGGCGCGTGTGCGCGTGGATGGGTGTGGGTATGTGTGCCTCAGGCAGGATTGGGCGATATGGCAGCAAGCCAAGACGAAGTAGACGAGACGTATCGAATCGAGTGAAGATGGAGATGGAGATGAAGATGAGGATGAAGATGAGGATGAAGATGAGGATGAAGATGAAAGATGAGGACGAGAATGAGAATGAGAATGAGAGAGGGCGAGAATGGATTGGTTGGTTGGCAGAGAATTGGGAGAATGGGTGTGGCAGTCTGTGGCGTGTGTGTGGACTGTGGACTGTGGACTGTGGACTGTGTGGAGGGGTGTGTGCATAGCCAAGGGTAGGCAGTAGATGGATGATGATTGGCTACAAGGGCTAGCGGGCGAGCTGCTACGGGCCACCCGCACCGAAATAGCCTTTCTCGACAGCTTGACTTGTAGACTTTGACCTTCTCGAACAGCCGTGATTGGCCAGCGGATTGAAGATGTGCACGAAGAGAGAGCCAGGCAACAAGGCGACAGGGCGACGAGGCAACAATCCATCGACTGCGCTCGACTCAACCTACCAGTGACCACTAAAGATAAATGCATCGTCACCGTCAGCATCAAGTTGCTCTTCTTCGCATCTCGTGTCGCTGCGTCTGCACCAAGCTGCTGCTGCATGCCGTTGTATGCATCTGCCTACTACAGTGATTAATTAGCTATACAGGACAGGCTACAGTAAGTATCGCCTACTTATTATTACTTATCAACCCTCCGACTCTCCCCCTGCCCGTGCTGGCTGCCACATCCATGCATGCTACCACTAATTATATATCCTGCCGGGCTGGCCTGCGTTGATCTCAGCATGGGTGCGTATCTCTACTGTATTCTCTGCTTGTCTGCTTGGCCCCACTACGCTGTCGACAATCAATTTTCACTCTGCCTGCCCTGCTTACCTTCTATCCTCTTGTCCCTTCAACTAATTACTTATTCTCTCTCGCTCTCTCTCTCTCTCTCCCTCTCTCTCCTTCCCTCTCGTGCGCGCGCGCCATCATGGATCCTGCCACCGCCACAGATGCCGTCCTCAGGCCCTCCCATCCTGTCCCCGACAATGCCCGCCCGGTCCGCGGCATCGAGTTCGACAATCTGCACCACAGACCCGTCACTGTCGATGATCTCGTTGCTGGCATGGCCGACATGGGCTTCCAGGCAAGCGCTGTAGGCGACGCCGTCAACATCATCAACGATATGGTAACAGTCCATCACACACACACACACACACACACACACACACACACACACACACACACACACACACACACACACACACACATCTTTCCACCTGCCCCCCACCGGACCTGACCAGCGCTCTCGATGCATGCAGCTAATGAATGCCCTGCCTTGCACAGCGACGTTGGAGAGATGCAGACACGCGCGAATCCACCACCATCTTCCTTGGCTATACCTCGAATCTCATCTCGTCCGGGCTCCGGGAGACGCTGCGCTACCTGGTCCAGCACAAGCATGTCTCTGCCATTGTCACCACTGCCGGCGGCGTTGAAGAAGACTTTATCAAATGCCTGGCCCCGACCTACCTGGGCTCCTTTACCGCGCCGGGTGCTGCCCTTCGCGCCCAGGGGATGAACCGCATCGGCAACCTGTTTGTGCCCAACAGCAACTACTGCGCCTTTGAAGAGTGGGTGGTGCCGATCCTGGACCGGATGCTGGACGAGCAAGAGGCGGCACGACACGAGCCAGACCCGCTCGTCTGGACGCCCAGCAAGATCATCAGCCGGCTGGGCAGGGAGATCAACGACGAGCGGTCCGTCTACTACTGGGCGTGGAAGAATGAGATTCCGGTCTTCTGCCCCGCCATCACGGACGGCAGCCTCGGCGAC
Source organism: Pseudovirgaria hyperparasitica (assembly GCF_010093815.1). NCBI lineage: Eukaryota > Fungi > Ascomycota > Dothideomycetes > Acrospermales > Acrospermaceae > Pseudovirgaria > Pseudovirgaria hyperparasitica. The sequence goes on from NW_022985560.1 coordinate 292,787, forward strand.
ATGATGTTCTTCCACACCTTCAAGTCGTCGCCCAACCAGCTCATCTGCGACAGCATTGGCGACATCAGGACGCTCAACACGCTCGCCATCAAGGCCAAGCGCGCCGGCATGATTGTGCTGGGAGGCGGGGTGGTGAAGCACCACATTGCCAACGCCTGCCTCTTCCGCAACGGCGCCGAGAGCGCCGTCTACATCAACACCGCCCAGGAGTTTGACGGCAGCGACGCGGGTGCACGGCCCGACGAGGCGGTGAGCTGGGGCAAGATCAAGGCGGATGCGCAGAGCGTCAAGGTGCGTGCACACACTGCCCTCTTATCGGCTGTTTTCGTGAGTATGCCAGTTTTGTGTGTGTGTGTGACTGACGGCAGCTTTTTATATAACAGGTGTATGCCGAGGCGACGGTGGTGTTTCCTCTGATTGTCGCAGCGACATTTGCCAAGGCGGCCACGGAGTGATGGACATGCTGCCAGTGACAGCGGCAGGACGTACCTCCAGTGACAGTAGCAGTACGTGGGCGAGAAGACGGATGATCCATAAATCCCCAGACATGCACGCACCCCCGAGGGCGTTAAAGTGACGCGGGGCAAGACAGGCACAGCCCTACCAACTGCTGCCTGCTTAGTAGTAGGTTGGGGGGAGTAGTAGCTGCTACTAGCTAGTATTGGTACTAGCGACGGTGGGCGGGTGTGCAATTAGTGGGTTGACTGGGCGTTGACTAGCGAGAATGTGGCTTAGCTGCCCGCCGCCACTCGACCGCCTCACCTTTTCCAAGATTGATGGCTAGTAATTAATTACCTAGTAGGTCGGTAGAGGTGGGTGGGTAGCTAGCTTGGTATCATCATTCCTCCCCTGTCACTAGGACTAATAGAGGTGGATGAACTACTCTCTCTCTCTCTCTACTCATGTAGTAGTAATCAAGTAGTTGACTCGATAATCCACACCCCTCTGTCTCTCGCATCATGCATATGAGCAGCAGCAGTAGTAGCAGCAGCAGCAGCGGATGAGCGAGTGAGGCTGGTGAGCTTCTTCTTCGTGGCAGCCTGTCCGCCTGTCCGCCCTGAGCCGCCCTTTTTTGGCTACGGGGAGGAGAGGAGGAGGAGCGTGGCTGTAATACTGTACTGTAAAGTATCCTATCATTTAATACATCCACTAACTACTACTACTGCTGAGCTGTCTGCCTCTACCTATACACTCTTCGCTATCCATACTACTACTACTACTACTACTACTACTACTACTACTACTACTACTACTACTACTACTACTACTACTACTACTACTACTACTACTACTACTACTACTACTACTACAACAACAACTCACACATGCACATACACATTCTCTCCCATCCTCCTACATCTACTTCATAAACATCCATCTATCCCGCTTGTCTTCTTGTCTTGTTCTCTCTCCGCCTGCTGCTGCTGCTGTCATAGCTCGCTTCCCCCGACCCTGCCTGCTTGAGCCTCACAATCAACCCTTAAGCCCGTTATCGCCAAGCTACTACTACTACTACCACCACCACCACCTCTCTCAACATTCTTTTGCTTGTTGCTTCACTGCACTGCACTCACTACACTACTACACTGTACTACACCACACCACACACACACTACACCTCCATACCCGCCTTCTTGATACATTCCTCTTCACTCATACTCACCCACAAAGACAACCATCCGCTACCACAACTGTCCTTCACCACCCTCTCTCTAATTATCTTGTGTCCTCCACTCCCTATTAACGTCCAGACGACGTTATTCAAAAGAAAAAAAAAGGAAGAAACCCTGCTGCCTACCGCCCATCCTTTGCCTCAAATAGGCCCCTTCCCACCTCCCAACGACATGAGCGTTACCACCTCCCCGGCCACTCTTGATCCTCCACCGCTTCTCTTCCGCCAGCCTTCTCCTTCTCCATTCAACGCCGCTCCGCTCTCTCCAAACCCCTCCGCCCACTCCGCCGACTCCTCACACTCGCACTCGCACTCCGACTCACACTCCCTCTCCGCAGCAAACATGGCTTCCTTGCCGCCGCCCCCCGACGATCACGACCACGATATCGACATGACAACCTCCACAACACTACCTCGCCAAGATGGTCAAAATCACGACAGGCAAGACGCTGACATGGCCGGTGCCGAGGACACGGCTGGCTCTCCTGTGCTGCCTGCAGACGACTCCACTAGCAGCGGTCATGCTGATTCTGACGACGAGTCGGAGGATACCATGCCCAACGAGGAGGAGGAGGAGGAGGAGGAGCAGGAGGACGAGGACGAGGAAGAGGAGGATGTCATGGACACCACTCCAGATCTCACCCAGCTACACAACCTGCCCGCAGTCGTCGATGCTCATGCAGCCCACCATCCTCCTCCTCCTCCTCCTCCGACCATCAGTAGTATCGACGCTCAGACCCCAGCTTCCAATAATGTCCCTCCTGTTCGTGTCCCTTCCCCCCAACCACCACCCTCGGTCCCGCATCCTCCTCCCCCCGACGCTCATGTTGAGGATGTCGATGAGGCTGGAGACGACGACTTTTCCGACGAGGACCAGCTGCACTCCTGGCATCCCATACATGAAGACACCTCCGCCCCGGACGAGCGTGAATTACGCGATATTGAGGCCCATCCGGAGCATTCGGCGCTTGAGCGTGAGTGCTTGCCCCCTTCTTTTTTTTTCCCAATCACTTTGCTGACTGTAGGATTGCCCCTCCATAGATGAATACTGGGAGAAGAAGACGTTTACCGATCTCGATGATCCGGAATACATACCAGGTCCAACCGGCCGGATCGAATGGACTGTCCCCAAATACAATGGTTCCCGCGACTCGCCCAACAAAGAGCTGGTCATGCGCTCGCACGTCGTCCGCATCGGCGGCTACGATTGGCAAATCAAGTTCTATCCAAAGGGCAACGACACCGATCATCTCAGCGTTTACATTGATTGCCTCACCGTCACCCACCGTGCCCCCGCCGCCGCCGCCGCCGCCGCCGCCAAGCAGCAGTCCAGAGATGGGTCGGCCAGCAAGCTCGACAGGCCGGCTGACGAGCTCGACAACACTGGCACCACCACCACGCTCGAGACTCAATTCACGCCCTTGCCCCTCTTGGACACACAGCCGCTGCCGAAGAGACCCAGTGTGGCGGCACAGGCCTCGGTCGTCGTCTACAATCCCAACGAGCCGCGCGTACACTGCTTCCGCTCGTGTGCTCACCGCTTCTGCCCCGACTCTGCCGACTGGGGCTGGACGCGATACCATCCCATCTACGAGATCCACCATCGTCTGCACGGCCAGCGCCAAGCCCTCCTCCGCAACGACACCCTGTCCTTTACCGCCTACATCCGCATCGTCGACGACCACACCGGCTGCCTCTGGGAGCATGGCACCACAGACAACAGCTGGGACTCCTTTGCCATGACCGGTCTGCAATCCCTGTACGTGCCACGTCAGACTCCGGGCGGGAACCTGGTCTCGGCCGTCTCGACATGGATCCTCCTGAAGCCGTTTAGAGACCTCATCACCCGCCTGGTCGTCCCCGACCCGTCAAGCCCGATCCTCGACCACCCGAAGCCCTTCATCGTCGGCTTCCAGTATGTCCTCTACCGCATGCGCACCCAGGTCCAGCCCCGCATCGGGAAGATAAACATAGACTGGATCACGTGGGGCTTCCGCTTCTATGGCATCTACCATAAGCTGGAAAAGATGGATGTCATTGAGATTTGGGAGGTGCTCCGCACGAAGATGGAGCAGGAACTGCGCGGCACCTGGGCCGAGAATGCGCTGACGGAGATATTTGGCGAGAGACGGCAGTATGCCGCGCCTGCGCCCGCGCCCACCTACAAGATTCCGGTAAAGGGGCTTCACAGCATACAGGAAGCCGTCGATGCGTCTGAAAACATGCTCTCCGACACCCAGGAGCTGCCCCAGGTACTGACCCTTGAGCTTGCCAGGCAGCAATTCGACGTGCCCACCCGCACCTGGAACAAGCTCACAAACGAGGTCACCTTGGACGAGTCGATCGTGGTACGCGGAACGTCCTGGACCTTGTTTGGTCTTGTCGCCCATTCGGGTGACCCCCAGTCTGGCCTGTACAAGTCGGTCCTTCGTCCAAACGGCCCGGACGGGGGGAAATGGTACAGCTACCTGGACTCGCGCGAGGAGTACAAGGTCGTGTGTCTGACCAGAAGGCAAGCCCTCACCGCGCACGAGGGTTCACGCTCAAAGTCTCCGAATTCAACCGTGGCATATGCCGTCATCTATATCCGAAACGACATGACAGAGTCTGCCTTTTTCGCGCCCGAGATTGCGTGGAAAGCTCCCGCCTGGATGCCTCGCGAGTCCATGGTCGACTGCGGCGACATGGGTACGACGACGACGACGACGACGACGACGACGCCGCCGCCACCGCCACTACCACCACCAACACCGCCTGTCGGACAAGGAGGGGACGACTACTCCTCCTCTACTACTACTACTATCACCTCTCCCTCCCCCTCCTCTGTAGATGCTCCGTGCGCACTCATGGCTGTCGATTCGCGTGTATTCTCACAACACGAGGGTCCCGGCTTCTTTGACCCCTACGATCCGAAATGGAGACCCGAATCCTCCGATCTGATCCACTCCATCCGCCTCAAGCCTTCCGACACCTGGAAGGTAATTGAATCGAAGCTGGCGTCCGTCTTTGGAGTACAGGACCCGCGGCAATGCAAGTTCTGGATCATACGGGCGGGTTCGCGCGAAACCGAGCTGAGACCAAGTAGTACTGCCGCCATGCCCGATCACCTCGACGCGAGCGAGTCCTGGGTCCTGGGCAGATTGCTGGGCGATCCCATCAAGTACCAGTGGTGTATATGGGTCCACGTACTCAAACAGGAGGACCTCCCTCCACTGGCGCCGCCGCCGCCGTTGTCGTCGTCGTCGTCGTCGTCGTCGTCGTCGTCAACAACACAAGGAACAGCAGCTTCCGCACAGATGGCTGCCGGAAATGCATTCAGCCGCGAGCGGACCATACCTCCGCCACCACTACCACCACCACCACCACAAGCACCACCACCACCTGCTGCAGGAGCTGCTGATGATGAGCTGATGGGAGACGACAGAGTCACGGTTGCGGAAGACACGCCCATGCGTGAGCCCCTCCAGGACGGTCGAGAGAATAATGCCGCCGCCGTTGTTCCAGCTCCCGTGGCCGTGGAAATAATACATACCGGTAATGGTCAGACGGCAGAACTGATGGCTCCCGTCCGAGATGCGGACATGGCAGACGTCCTACTGGCCGTGGCCGTGCCTCCGTCACCCCCCCCTGCTGGGGCTATTCTCGGTAATGGCCCCCCCCGGGCGGATGATCCAATTGCTCCGACTGTCGTCCCGCACCCGCCCAACTCCGCCACGGAGGTCTACTTCTTCTTGAAGTTTTTTGATTATGAACACCAGCGTCTGGAGAGCCGCGGCTTCCATGCGGCGAGTAAATCTGCTCGTCTCGATACGGCCATCCTGAAGATTCTGGATCTGCCGCACGATACCCCACTCAACATTGACGAGGAGGAAGACATTGTGACGGTAACGCCGCTGCGTGCCCGCCGCTCCTTTGAGCAGAACAAGGTCGATCGCCAGCGCAACCGGCTTCCCATCCTCATCGCCTCACCCACCCTCACTGGCCCCCAGCGCATCGAGCTTGCCGCCCGCGGTGCCTTTTTCGACACACAAGCCCTGCTCCGTGCCCGGGCAAACGCGCGCAACTTTCCCGGCGTTGCCAACGGCCACTTTTCCTTTGCGCCCTTTGGCGGCGAGAGCTACGTTGGCGAGATCAAGCACCACCACATGCACGGCCATGGCACGCGCGTCTACCACACCGGCAACTCGTATACCGGCGCCTTTGTGCTCAACCAGCGCCATGGCCACGGCGTCATGACCTTTCAGAACGGCGACACGTATACCGGCGAGTGGGCCGACGACCAGCAACACGGCCAGGGCACCTACATTGAAGCCAGCACAGGCAACACCTACGTCGGCGGCTGGCGGCACGACAAGAGGCACGGCGAGGGCGTCACGCACTGGAAGAGTGCGCAGGAGACGGAGAAGCTCTGTCGGATCTGCTGGGACGACGATGCCGAGGCGGCCTTTTACGACTGCGGGCACGTGGTGGCGTGTCTGCCGTGTGCCAGGCGGGTCGACGTGTGTCCCGTGTGTCGGAAGCGGGTGTTGAGCTGTATGAAGCTGTATTATGTCTAGTAGTCGAGGGCAAACCCGACGAGCCGTTGTACTGTACAATCCCACCCACACACCCAACAAACCTGTCTCTCCCTCGATCAGTCAGCTTTCCCCCTCCCCCCCGCCAATCTCTCGAAACCCTCTCTCTCTCTCTCCCTCTCGCTCCCTTGATAGCGTTCTTTGAAGTTGACCTCCTCTCGGGCTCTCCTGCTGTATGTACTTGTAGTAGTAGTAGTAGTAGTAGGAGTAGTAGTGCTGGTAGGAGTAGTAAGCGTTTTTTGGTCCCTTCTTTTTTTCTTTTTGAGGTTTTCCATCATGTGCTCATTCCTCTCCCCTCTCCCCTCTCTCCCCACTCTCCCTCTCCCAAATGGGCAGACTGCTATTATTACCTTTTTTTCCTTTTATTCTCACGGTCTTGAGTCTTACGGTCTTGAGTCTTACGGTCTTGAGTCTTACGGTCTTGAGTCTTACGGTCTTGAGGGGGGGCGGTTTGGGTCTTGGTATGGTTTCGGGGATGTTTTTGTTTTTTTGGGGAACTGAATACTCAGTTCCATGCCATGCCATGCCATGTCATACATAGCTAGACTGGAACTGAATATATGTGAAATGACTGAGTGATTGAGTGATGAGGTGATTGAGTGATGAGGTGATGGAGTGGCCGAGTATGAATACACATACACATACACATACACGCACGGTGATGGTGATGGTGATGGTGATGGTGATGGGGAGGTGTCTGACTGGCTGGTTGGCTGGCTAGTTGGCTAGGGGCTAGGGTAAATGGATAAATGGACAAGGGAGCTGGCTTTGAGATATTTGGGGGATATTTGGGGGATATATGGAGGATATATGGAGGATATATGGAGGGTATATGGAGGGTATATATATATATATGTATACATTTACCATGGATTTGGGTATGAATGTAAGTGTGAGTGTGAGTGTGATCGTAAGCATGAGTATATGATGTCTACAATGTTCAGCCTCTCTCTCTCCCTTTCTGTAAACTGTGAACTATGTACTGTGTGTACAGTCTAGTAATACAGACTGAAAGATTGATCGATCAAGGGAATGGGTAGGTAGGTATCAGACCCACCCACGATGATGGTCTTTTGATCTTTTGAAGTTTTTTTGGTGTTGTGAGTGACGCTTTCTGTCTCTCTCTTTATCTCTCTCCCTTCTCCTGACTCGTCTCCGTCCGTGTCTCTCTCTCTCTCCGTGTCTCTCTCTCTCTCCGTGTCTCTCTCTCTCTCCGTGTCTCTCTCTCTCTCCGTGTCTCTCTCTCTCTCCGT